>NC_067142.1:19471482-19661482 GCF_903995435.1 Acomys russatus
CTATGACAAATATAAATAATTGTGACTAAATGGCATAACTTATTTTAATTAATTAATTAATTAATTAATTATTACATATAGTGCTCTGCCTGCATGTATGCCTGTAAACCAGAAGAGGGCACCACATCTCATTATAGATGGTTGTGAGCCACCATGTGGTTGCTGGGAATTGAACTCAGGACCTCTGGAAAAGCAGACAGTGCTCTTAACCTCTGAGCCATCTCCCCAGTCCCCGCATAACTGATTTTTAATGAAAAACTTTTTTTTAATATTAAGTTTCCTGAAAAATATATTTCCTCTAAGACCATATATTCAGGTTTATTAGTTTGATGCATTTAATCTTTGGATATACAGAATAGCAATAAGCATGTATGTAAACAATAGTGGTTAAAAAACAATAACCCTTGTCAGTATTCCCAATTCTAATTTCTAATCAATAACAGCCAACATCTTAAGTATAAAAGCAGCATCAGTATCATTCCTAGCCACTGCTTACCGTGGGGCCTGCCCATTAGGGACAGAACTGTAGACATTTGTAGACCATTGTCACGCTGCCTTTCCTCTTTCATTTTGATAATTTAAAAGTGCTTTGGATACATTCTAAAGCAAAGAACTACAAACATAGAACTTAACCTTTGAAACTATAAATATATATGGCCAGTGTCCAAACACTGATGTGAAATGGGCTGTCACAGGTCCTAATTCTGTGCTTTGCTACAGATATTAAGGGCTGTGAGTGATCACACTCCATTTTCTAGATTCCTTTCCCATTTAGCTTTCTGCTGATTGTGCTTATACAATGCATAGAAGGGAGATCAGAAAAATGAGAAAAATACAAAGCAGGTCCTGGCAAGTGCTGGGAGCTGCTTCAGAAATGCTGGGAACAAGGGGCAACGAAACACAACATCTTGACGAAGCAGTGCGTCTCTGACAGGCCCAGGAGTCAACAGACTGGCCATGACAGTATCTCTGAAGCAAAGCAGCAGGTTTAGGCTCAGGGAATCCAGATCAAAGTGACATTTGTACATTGTTCCTCCTGTATACTTGGTTCTTAATAATCATCCCTCCTCAACTTCCTTTCCTGTTTTTGTTTTCTGTTTTTAAATGCCGATGTCATCAAGTCTCTGGATTAACTTTTTTTTTTTTACTTGAAATATCAAAAAAGGCCTCAGAGTTTCTCTAACTCAGTCCTGACTGATGTATTAATATGGCAGCAAAGCAGATTGAAATACAATTATTGATCAAAAAGGTTGAATTAACAAGTGCAATGTTTATAGCAAGCAGCCACAATTAGTGTTGAAAAAGGACTTACACTGCACACTGCCCATAAAATGCTCTTTAAGAGTGAGAATAAAATAAAATCTGTAGCAGTTAGAACACCAAATCGTGACAGTATGAATTTAAGCAAGGAGAAAGTAGCAACTGCTAAATACACACACACACACACACACACACACACACACACACACACAAACTTATTGCAGGAATTCAATAGAGAAAAACATAATGAAAAGAATAACTAAAATGTAAGCCAGTTTTAAATTTTAAATCATCATTACAAAAATATAAAAATCATTCTGAATCTTTTGTTTTTGGCCATTCAAATATATGTGAATATATAAACTATATATATAATATATACATACATATTTTGTTTTAAAATATTTATTTATTTGTTATGTATACAGTGTTCTTCCTGCATGTACATCTGCACACCAAAAGACAGCATCAGATCTCATTATAGAAGGTTGTGAAGCAACATGTGGTTGTTGGGAATTGAACTCAGGACTTTTGGAAGAGCAGCCAGTGCTCTTAACTCTGAGCCATCTCTCCAGCCCTCTTGTTCTAGTTGTTTGTTTGTTTTGTTTTTGTTTTTGAGTATCCTCGGCTGTCCTGAACTTGCTCTGTACACCAGGCTGGCCTCAAACTCACAGAGATACACCTGCCTCTGCCTTCCAATTAATCTGCTAGGATTAAAGGTGTGCGCCACACCTACCCTCAGAGCTCTTTTTATTTTTATGTGCACTGGTGCTTTGCTCACATGTATGTCTGTGTGAGAGTGTCAGATCCCCTGAAAATGATGTTACAGACAGTTGTGAGCTGCCATGTGGGTCGTGGGAATTATACCAGGGTCCTCTTGAGAAACAGCTAGTGCTTTTAACCACTGAGCCATCTCTCCAGCCTCCTGAAACTGCTTATATACTCACTTAGAAAAGACCTATTCACCACTGTCTGTAACTCTAGTTCCAGGGGTAATAAAATTACCCTAGAGTGGTAAATTCTACCAAGTATTTACTATAAAAAGGAAGTAAGGGCTGGAGAGATGTCCAAATCAGTAAAGTACATGTCACACAATCATGTACCTGAGTTCACTCTCCTGGAACTCAGGAAAACCCAGTGTGGCAGTCTGTGTCTGTAATCCTGGCACTGGGAACTGCTATTTTGACTACCCAAAATGGTTGTTAAGCTTGGTTTTTAAATTGCTATCTATACTAAAAAGTTCCTTCTGTTTCAGTGACTTTCTTTCTCTAAACTAGTTTCTTCAACTGTCTTTTTTATTTAGATTCATCATGCTTAGCTTTCCTGTTGGATGTTTTATGGTCTGGGTAACCTATTTGACCTTTCTTCTCATTTTATCTGAAACCCGTTTGAATTGGAACTGGAGGCTGGTTACTATACTCTATTCATTTCTTTGTAGCCTAATGAAACTGTGTGTATATTCTTGCATAATTACACTGCTGCTCATTTAGGAATTAAACTTATTTAAGGAGTATCTTTAGTGCTTGCAATGTCCTCCCATTCAGAGAGTGCACTGGCGCTTTCTGTCCCTGCTGAGAGTGTAAGTCGGAACCTGAAGGCTCTGCATTTCTTTGATTGTTACTACTGACTCTTTTCCTCAGTCTATCTAACCTCTAAGTTGGCAAATGCTGCCATCATACATTTCTGAATACTATGTTTAGGAAAGAAAGGCTTTCCTAAAACATTTTATCAGATTAATAATCTGCTGTGTTTTATTTTTCAGTTTTAAAAGAAATTAAATTCTCAGGCTGGAGAGATGGCTCAGCGGTTGAGAGCACTGTCCAGAGGTTCTAAGTTCGGTTCCCAGAAACCGCATGGTGGCTCACACCATCTATAATGAGATCTGGTGCCTTCTTCTGGTGTGTTGTCACACATGCAGGCAGAATATTATATATGTAATAAATAATTAATTTTAAAAATTAAATTCTATTTCATGTATTTATACTTTTCTCTTGGGGTGACAGGCAAGTATTTTAAGTGCTATATTATATACAAATGCCATTTATATTTTTACTGATATTACATATTGAGCATTTATAAATGTTGGGGTTTATATTATTACTGTTTTGGAGGCATAGGTAAACATTTTCTTTTCATATAACAATTTCATCTAGCATAAAATATTAGAGATGAAAATTTTATTTTGTACACAAAAAAGATAAAATGAATACCATTTGTTTTACTAGATCATTAATAACTTTTTCTGTGTTAGTCTTACTAGATTCCACTTTAAAACTAGCTTTTATGTGTCATTTTAGAATTCTATAGATAAGACTTACCAGTACTTCTACAAATAGTCACTTCCTAAAAATTATTGTCTTGGAGAGAATCTTTTTAAATGCCAAAAGGCACAGCTGAATAAGTAAAATAAATCCTCATATTATATAGCACAGGAGATCAACTGTGATTGATCTGTAACCTTCAAAATAGGTAGTACAGATATGACACATATCTGAAGCTGTGGATATATCTGGTGATTACATACCACATACATGTCAAAGGCCACACTATATCTCACCGTCTGTCTATCAGAAACATATGTTAAAGAGAATAAGCAAGATAAATTTAGGAGGACTGAAGAAATGGCTCAGCAGTTAAGAGCACTGGCTGCTCTTCTAGAGGACCCAGGTTTGATTCCTAAAATCCATACAGTGGCTCATGACCGTAATTCCAAACTCAAGGGGATTTCTTCTGGCCTCATGGGCATTGCACACATATGACTCACAGATACACATGCAGGCATTAACACCCATATTCATAAAATAAAGGAAAAAAGTTTTAAGAGGTAATTTTAGATAATTGTTTCTCTAGATTTACACTGAATTATAGACAAAATGAAGAGAATACAGGAAAATATCAGGATCTGGGTTTATTGCTCAACAAAATCTTTTTTGTTTGTTTGCTTAATGGTTGTTTGAACTTTTTAAGGTGGCATAGTTCCAAATAAATGCTAACCTGTAGATTTTTTATAAATTTTATAGTCATGAAAATATATCTTGGCTTTTACAAATTAAACGAATGTATCTTATAGAAAAGTTCCCACATAAGTAATAAATGCACTGGAAATTAAAAATCTTTTGAGATTATAATTATGAAAATGTGACTAATTACTTTATAAAATAATTACCTGCCGTACAACCCAAGGCATGGGTCTTCCAGCCTAGTGTGCATTATATGACACCATAGGACTTACTGATAACGACAGGCAGACAAGGACACAGTGGGGCATAGGCTTCGTGACTAACAATGATTGTATTGCTTTGTATCTAGATCTTTAATGAATTAGTTTATTTTAAAAATTTATTTTTTGTGAATGACTATTTTGTCTGAAGTATGTCTGTGTATCATATGCATGCCTGGTGCTTGTGGAGGCCAGAAGAGAATGATGACTTTCCCAGGAACTGGAGTTACAGACATCTGTGAGCTGACATGTAGGTACTGGGAGTTAAACTTGGGCTCTTCTGGAAGATAAGCCAGTGATCTTAACCTGTGAGCCATCTCTCTAGTCCTAGGCCTTTGATTTAAAGGTAAGGAAAACAAACAAACAAACAAAACCTTAGTACAAAAGTAGTACTTACCAGTACCGGAACTTGGAACCCAATGTAAAATAATGTGCAAAAAAATTCTTCTGAGGTGGAAGTGGTCTATCCAGCCGGAAGAATGTGTGATGTTCTACACAGGCTTTCCACAAATTTTTACACGCTCTGTAATTCACCATATTAAATCCCAGTAATGTTTCTCTAGACTCATGCTATATTAAATGACAAAATTCAGAAAACATGGGAAAATGTTAGAATCTGATAATACTTGTAGATAAGTTATGGTAGCCCTGCAAATGTTAATGTCTCCTTCAATAATTTTGTTTATTTAACAAAGGCTCAGTGAAATAAATGAAAACATCTGTAAAATGTGAACCTCAGTAATCTTGCAACATTTAAAGGCTTCTATTCTTTATCATAGTTAGAAATTTTTTCTATTTTCAAATTTTATTAGCTATAATTCTGCTTCAAAATGTAATCCTGGACCACAAATTGCATTTGTAATTCTTCCTTGGTTAAAAATTAGAATATTCAACACTCCCAAGCACTATTACAAAATAACATTAGACACTGACTAGCACTAGAAGAGAATAATGTCTCTAGCTTTTTGTTTGGCATAAACCACATTAGCGCAGAGCACACATGCCCTGAGTATTCTTCACTGCCTTCTCCCACTAGATTACTTTCCAATGACAATCACTCTCCATCATGACATAAATTAGTCATTCTTGGGTTTTTTTCTTCATTGCATTCTACTATACTATACACACAATAATTTACCTATTTCACTGTTTATAGACATTTAACATTTCCCATTTAGGGATAGAAGGGTAATGTGTATACATATACCTAGTGTCTATGCTCATGTTTCTGTTGCTGGATCATAAGATATATTTTTAGTGTGGGTGGCTAATACCTCCTCCCAGTGAATGTGTGTTCCATATACTCAACAACTTCAGTAATTCTCTAGTTTTGTTTTGTGTTTATTTATTCAAACAACATCTCACATTGCACCTTAGGCTGGCCTGGAACTCACTGTGAAGTTCAGGCTGGACTTGAACTCATGACAGTTCTCTGCCTTAGTCTTTCCAATGATGCATTATAAGCATGTGTGACCCCATCTATTTTTAGTCTTTCCTACTTCATTGTTCGATATTTTGATTATAACATGCATTTCTTCTTAATGACTAATAAAGTTCAACATCTTTCATGTTAATGGCCAAGTGAATAATTTTAGGTGATGGGGAGTGGCATAAATCTTGGCCTTCTTCTGTAGCCCAGGCTAGCCTTAAACTTGTGGCAATCCCCTTACCTTAGTGTCTCAATGGCTGAAGTTAGAGGTATGGGTCACCATGTCTACCTTGTTTTAGTTTTTGAGGCAGGCCCTCATTTTAGGTAGCCAACCTTCTTGCCTCAACTTCATAAGTGTCTGGCAACCATGTAGATATTCTCATTTGTAAAGTGGTATTCAAATCACTGGCATATTTTTCTGTTGGACAGGCTGACTATGGAAGGGCTTGTGGGGCATATGACTACATATACAGTCAGTGCTACTTCACTCTCTTAACAGTATCTATTGATGAAGTTACCAGTTTGAAACAGTTCAAAATGATCAGTTATTATCTTTAAGTTTAAGAATAACTCCTATGTTTTATTCAAGAAATATTTTCTGTATTTAAACCATAATACATGTTTATATATAAAGATATAGTTTCATATTAAAAGATAAAATAATTAAAGCATAAGTTGCTGGTTACTATAAAATTAAATTTATCATTAATGACTGTTTCTAGGCAGTAATAGTTTATATATTGTATGATATATAGTAAACATTATGTACAATTTACAAGAGAGTATAATTTTTCAATATGTATGCACTGTCTAAGATGTACATATGTTACCTCCATTTTAAACAACTGTTTAGAAGTCTATAATTTTGATACTGTATTTGTATTAGAAATACAGCAACATTTTTTACCAATCTGTAAACAATGACTTAAAAGTGTCCTAAGAGGTAAGTATAACAAATGAAAGTTTGGATCTGCTGCTGTTGTTTTGGCACAGAGTCTTGCTTTGTAGCTCTATAGCTCTGTCTGGTCTGAAACTTCATTGTGGACCAGGGCTAGCCTTGAACAAGCAGCTACCTTCCTTTCTCTGGCTCCTATGTACAAGGACTACAGGTGTGCATCACTGTACCTGGCTATAACTTTGGGTAGTTAAAACAAATGTTTTATAGAGAAAACCCTGGCAATGGGAGCTTCTGGAGAATGTATCCCTTGCTAGTTGACTTTCGATGCTGTTGTCACTTACAGGTAAACACAGTGCTGACTGATACAATCTCTCAGAGAACAACTATCAGAACAAAATAATAAAAAAGGCTCACACAATGCCTGGTAGATACAATCAATGTTTTGAATAAAGGTTACATTTTATAACTGGTGTTGTTATTAGTACTGACAACACATCCACCACTATCAGGTACATTAAAAAAGTTGTCTTCTACAGTACTCTCTATAGCTACTCCAAGTAAAATATCTGTTCTCGGCTGGAGAGATGGCTCAGAGGTTAAGAGCACTGTCTGTTCTTCCAAAGGTCCTGAGTTCAATTCCCAGCACCCACATGGTGGTTCACAACCATTTATAACAAGATCTGGTGCCCTCTTCTGGCATGCAGGCAAACATGTGGGTAGAACACTGTGCAAATAATAAATAAATAAACCTTAAAAAAAAATATCTGTTCTCTAGTTTCTGAATAACAATATTTATTATGTTTCCTTCTCTAGATATACACACACATAAATTTACATATATAAACACACATATGCATAAGAATGTTCAGTACCAACATTAGTCATAATATTCCCCACTGAGAAATAGTAAAATTGCCCCCTCACAGAAGAATGTACTGCTACCTTATAAGGAACAAACTATGCAATATCACGATGTCTGTACAATATGAATTTCACATAAAGGAAAAAAATCTAAGTACAAAAGAATATGCTGTAAGCTTCACTTTTCAAAGTTCAAAACATATAAACTAATTCATGGCAGTACAAATGACAATAATGCTGCTTAGAAGTATTTTCTGTTGAGGTTAACTCCTGGAAGTGGACATTAGCTCCATTAACAACAGGACTCTGTCATGCTCTATATATTAATCTGAGCTTATAAAGTTACATACTTAAGGTGATGGTTTATGTACTTTTCCATACAATGTTTCATTTCAATCAAAATTCTATTTTAAAAAAACCTCCCATATTTGGTAAACATAAAGGATAAACCATAGTCAGAAAACAGGCAAATATTGTAACCAACTCAAATACATTCTTAAGATTTTAAGGAAATTTTATAGACATACATATTGAACCATACACTAATTTGTAAAGATTAATAAAAAAATGTAAACCAAAGAATAAGGTTGTTTGCATATTTGTGTGTGTGTGTGTGTGTGTGTGTGTGTGTGTGTGTTTTATGCCAGGATCTTGCCTTATAACATAACCTTAGTCCACCTTCAGGCTTAGAATTACAGGCTTATGTCGTCACACCAGGCACAGCTAGTTTGATTTGATCAAGCAGGTAAAATAATTTACAAGATGAAGCTGTCTTAGCACTACACTAACACTGTGATACGAGCTGTAAGACTGTGAACTGGAAACTAATATTCAGCACTCCCAAACGAAATAAACTTTCCTATGCAAAGAAGAAATACGAATTATATGGAGAAAAAATTTAGAGGTATTTATTGCACTTTTGTGTACAGTGACAAAATTTAGTTTGTTGTGTGTGTTCATGAACACCTGTGGGTTCACATACATGTATGTGTTAGGAAGCCAGAAGATAATCTCAGGTGTTATTTCTCACAAATACTGCCCTTATTTTTGGAAACAGTATCTCATTGTCTTGGAGTACTCTCATTAAGCAAGACTGGCAGGCCAGAAAGCTGGATGGATTGGCATATTTCTGATTCCTCATAGCTAGACTTGTAAATGCAGCTTTTCTATTTGGGTTCTATGCATCAACTCAAGTCCTTGCACTTGTATAAGCACTATAGAAATTGAGCCATCTCCTCCACCTATGGCTAGGCAATCTTAAAATATTTCATTCATATCAATAATTTTTAGATCAATACTCACCAATTCTTTTCTGAGTTGAATAAAAAACTGTTTGCATTTAAAAGAAATTTTTACAATCTTCAACCTGCATAAAAGAGAATTGGAGTATTTAAAATACTGGCTAAAGATGAAAATGTTAAAAAAATTGGGACAACTATGGATATATTTTTACATTTTATGGTTTTTGAAAGTTTCATATATTTATAAATGAATAGTAATCAATCTATCCACCATTATCCCCAATTCCCTTTGATGTTACCGTCCTTCTTCCCTCCTAACTTCATCTTTTTAATTTTTGTTTTTGTCATTAATAACCCCAAGTCCAGACAGTGCTGTACATACGTACACAGGTGGGTGGCCATGGCCTTAAGTTTAATGTATACTAATATCTTCACACTTTGTCATAAAATCTCTAATACACACAATATATCAATAATATAAAGTTTATGGTACTTTCTAGAAAACTAAAGAAAATCTAGATGCTCAACTAAGAAAACTTTATTAAATATACTATGAATTACATATTTCCCAATTTTCTATTTTTAGAAATATTCACCAAAAGTTAAAATCTCAACAAATGTAAATAACATTTAAGTCGTTTACTACAAAGCCTGCATAAGTAAAAACATAAAATTTTAGTATTGTAAAACATTTTGATTTTAAAAAGCATAATTACTTTTATCTGACCTTTATACATTATCTTTTTTAAAACATATGTGACATTTTTGTTTGCTTTTGAGACAGAGAGTCTCACTATATAGCCTTGGCCTCTTCCTCTGCCTCCTGGGTGGCCACCATACACAGCCTAAAAATATCCAATTTATATAACACTAATTTCTCAATGTTCCGTCAGTATAATCCATGACTGAAGCTGGTTTGATTCCTTATAATAATCATATAAAAAGTAATTATCAGATTTGTGGGGGATGTAATACTTAAAGGTCATCAGCTCAAAGGGGCTGAATCTTAGTAAAATGTGATTTGGAACTCAATTTGCTAACATTTCTAATATTTTCACAGTAATCCTAAGGTTTTTTTGTTTTCGGCTTTTTGAAACAGGGTTTCTCTTTGTAACAGCCCTGGCTGTCCTAGACTTTGTAGACCAGGCTGGCCTTGAACTCACAGAGATACACCTGCCTCTGCTGGGACTAAAGGCATGTGCCACCATGCCCAGCTGTAATTCTAAATTTTAATCTTTGTGACTCATACTCATACCCTTTAAGAAGCTCTAAGTACTCTCAGAGAATAAACTTCTCAAATCTCACTCACTTCAGAAGGCAAATGTACCAGCTACACTCAGGTAGATTCATTTATAGTAGGGGAAATATGAGCTTAGGTTTTAGGTCCAAACTTTATTTGTGTTGCTGAAGACTGAACCCAGGACCTTACACATATTAATCAAGTGCTCTTATACTGAGCCAGGCACAGTGTTTACTGTTTACTGCACAGTGAACAACCTGTAAAGTAACCTTAGCTCCCACTAGTGTCCTTATTCCTGTACTGCATGTATCAACTGGCTATGAAAGCATGTCCTTGTATTCTCAGTTGTTAATCACTGTGCCAGAAGTGCCAGGCTGGCAGGTTATGTAAATATCTGTTGCTCCCTCACCTGCCGAAAAACAAAGGATAAGCTGTCTTGGGGAAGGTAATACAGCCCTCCTTCCACTACTCTAATAACTTTTTTTTTTTTTTGGTATGAGAAAGAAAGTGCTGGCAGGTGAAGATGGGCAGAGCAAGAGAGAGAAGAGAAAGTCAGGGATGGGAGCAGAGAAAGAGGACAGAAGAGAGAGGCAGGGAATGAGGCAGGAGGTAAACAGAGAGAGCCACATGGCAGGGACACAATAGCAGAAAAGATGGGTTACGTTTATATGGCTAGCTGAGGGACTGCCCCAGCAAACAGACCAACAGTCTTATACTATAAAAATGTCTCTGCATCTTTACTACTAAAACTCAAACAGGTCCCCCAAAAGCCCTGCAACAGCATCTCTACTAGCTTCTTTAAATCGCCTTCCTTGCAGTTTTTCAGTTGTAATCCTGTTGTTACATAGAAGTACATTTATTGATGGGGCCTGTAAAATGTGAGCTGGGAAATCTGGTTTAATCCTATGATTAAATCGAAGAGGCATAGTAGTCTATGCCCCTTAGCTGTCACCATGGGAACAGAAAAGGTCACGGGGTGCTTGAACTTATAAAGCTCGAAGACTCTCAGAAGACAGGACACCCACAAGGTTTTTTTTTTCCTCCCCTCAACAGAGTCTAGATCTGCCACCCAGTAAGTTAGCCACCTTTTAAGCATTCCCAACAGTCAGTTCTCTGTAGTCTCCTGTCTCCACTTTTCAAGGCTTGTTTGCGTTGTTTGTTGTGGGAGCAGGATAGTAAACACCTTACACGTCAGATTGGGAAGCTGAATTCTCTGTCCCTCTTTTACAATCTTAATGTCTTTGCATAAGTTTTGTTGCACTATGTACTGTTAAGAATAGTTGGAAAAAATCCTTTATAGCACATAGTGATGTGGGCTTAATAGGCCTAGCAACATTAAATCCGATCTATTTAATGGCTGAATATAATATTTAAAATTTCTATTACGAAATAGTTTCTAAATAATATTTCAATGTTAACATTCATTGCTTAGTTTTCTTAAACCCAACTTCCATAAGACCTTGGACACATGAGTTCTATTTCTCAACTTCAAACACACCTCAAGTATATATAACTATAAAATGATGCAGCAAGTCTTCCAGCACAAACATCCTTCATAGGTTAAGTGATTCCTCCAAATTCACTATCCCCTTCCAATTGAGGACCCTTCTCTGAATCCTATAAAAACTACCTCAAATTCAGTGAAATATCCCATAAAGTATATTCTTTTCTGTTTGTACAACAAAGTAAGTAGCTTGCCAGAATCCTTATTTTATAATAATAGAACAGTAAAAACAAAAACAAAAAACACTGCAAAGATTATATAATATAGAACTTTGAAAATACAGGAAAAAATTATCATCAGCACTTTAAGTCTTATCACCTGAAAATAACTTATAATTTTTGACATAACATATAGTATGAAATAAAAGAAAAATTGAAATTTCTGTGTCCTATCTGTACTTACTGGTACATTTGGTTTTGCTCCTGAACATGTCACAATTTCAATCACATAGGAAACATTTCAAAAGAGTAAGATGAAACATTAAATGATCTTTAGTTTTACAGATATAATTTGCATTTATACAATTTACCAAGTCTAGGTGAACAATTCACTGAGCTTTAACAACTCTTACTACTGAATAGCTATCACAGAACAATCTTCATGTAGTCCTTCTATCACCTTACAAAGTCTCCTTAGTAATAGCGTCTTCTAATTTTTTGTTGTTGGTTCTTTTGTTTTTTGAGACAGTGTTTCTCTATATAATAGCCCTAGCTGTCCTGGAACTCTCCTTGTAGACCAGGCTGGCCTCAAACTCACAGTGATCCATCTGCTTCTGCCTCCCAAGTGCTGGGATTAAAAGTGTGCGCCACCACGCCTAGCCTGTCTCTTCCAATTTTTAAAATACAGTTATCCTAGGATTTCATAGAGAGAGAAATGCATTCTTTTGGATCTGGCATAATGATTTGAGGGAAATGGGCTTCTTATGTTTTAGTATATCAGTAGTCCATTTCCTGCTAATGCTGAGCGGAATTATATAGTTATACCAAAATTAGTTTACACTTTCAGTTGATGCACATTTTATGTTATGAATACTGTAGGTATGAATTTTATGAGCAATTTTTAAAAAATGAACTCACTTTCTCCTGTATAAATCTCTAAGAAAAGAACTGCTAGAATTACATGGTGCAATGTTTGGGCACCTGCCAACCTGACTAGTGTATTTATTAGTTACTTTCCTTATTACTGTAGCAAAATAACTGACAAAAACAACATAAGGAAGAAGGGTTTACTTTGGCTCCCAGTTTGAAGATATAATCCATTATGAAAAGGAAGGTGTGATGGTAAAAGGTAACTGGCCACACAGTATCTACAGTCAAGAAGCAATGAGAAAGATGAATGCTAGTGTGCAGCTTTCTCTTTTTCATTTAGTTCAAGATTACAGCCCATGGAATTGTGCTGCCCACATTTATGGTAGTCTTTCTAGTTCAATTAGCCCAGTGGTTCTCAACCTTCCTAACACTGCAACCCTCATGTTGTGGTGACTCCCAGCTTAAAATTACTTTCAGTGCTACTTCATCACTATAATTTTGCAACTGTTATGAATCATAATGTAAATATTTTTGGAGTCAAAGGGGTCACAACCCACATGTTAAGAACTGCTGTTTATTAGCCCAGTGTAGAAACTCCATTACAGACACGTCCAGTATTGTTCCTTTGTTCCCAATCTTTAATAGTTCTAATAGTACTCAAAAACCTTTTTCAAGCCTCAGCTAATCTTTAGCCATGAATCCTTGAACAATCACAACCCAAGTTACATACATTCAATAGAACAGAGTCAATAGTCCCATCCCAAAGAACAGGCCAAAACAAGACAGAAACTCAGAAAGGAAAAAAACAAAACCAAAACCTGTAGCTCCATGTGAGGCTTCTGGGACTCAAAGGGTTGGGCATTCAGCTCTGTCCAGTTCTGCTGCCAGCAGCACAGACTCTTCTTTTTTCCCAGAGACAGAGTCTCCCTGTGTAGCCCTGGCTGTCCTGGAACTTGCTCTGTAGACCAGGCTGGCCTTAGACTCAGAGATCCACCTGCCTCTGCCTCTCAAGTGCTGGGATTAAAGGCGTGCGCCACCACAGCCAGCTTTATACACAGATTCTTGAACCAGTTCCACTCCATGTCCTGTAGCATTCCTTCAATGGACATCCTTGAGTCCATCAATAAACTCCTAGGGTCTGCACAGTACCTTGAATTTCACCTCCACAACTTCATGCAGTGGCCTCTCAGTGCCTTCTTACTGAGACTCCAGACCTCCCACACATTGCCTGGCTTTAGCAAATCTCTGGAACCAATACTCAAGACTGCATGGCCTCCTCCATCTTGAGTCTTAATGTCTACAAAACCAGTATCATGTACACAAAAGTGCTAAATTCTGTTGCAAGCTCAGGATGGGGCTCAGTTGCAGCCTGTGTGGTGACCCTGGGAAGCATGTTAAGACAGTTGTTTTTGAGCAAGGAACCCCCTGAGCACTATTCTCAGTTTAGGTTTTCTCTTTTCAAGTGAAAACTGCATTTTCACAAAATGGAGTCTTCAATGTTCTTGAAATAGTACTCCTACTGAGTCAGCGTGAACGTCTGTCTTTACTAGGACAAATCTCTAATGATTATAGCTACTTTTGGACTTGCCTTTTCTGTAGTTTTATGCTTGCTCATATTCTTCCTCACAAACCTAAATTTTTCATATCTTTCTGCTCCACTTTTTACTCTGTAAAAGTTAACTCTGTAACCCTGAGGAATAAGCAGCAAACAATGCAGTCTGAATATTACTTTGCCTTGAAATTTCCTCTGCCAAATAGATTAGCCCATTCCTTTTAATTTAAATTTTGCCTAACTTAAGTTCTCAGGACACGGGCCAGATAGAGTCAGAGTCACATGTACTCCTTGCTCCCCTTTAAAGCCTCATGTGCCAAGTCTCCACTGTCCAGTCCTCTGCATCCTAGCCTTCCAAACTTCCACTACAACGACCCATAAAGTTCTGCTTACAGAATTCTGAGGGTTTACTAGTCCAAATGTCTAAACTCTTTCACTTTTCCCCAAAACGAGTTCCACGAGCCTAAGAACCGAATAGTCAAGATTATCACAGCAACAACCGCACTCCTGGCATCAACTATCTAGATTATTTCTCTTGTTGCTGTGACAAAACACCTGACAAAAGTGACTTCAGAAAAGAATGGATTGTTCTGGCTCGCAGTTTGAAAGGACAGTGCATCATGGCAGGGCGGGCATGGAGGTCGGAACATAAAGCAGCACAGCACTGAGTCTGCAGTTAGGTAAGACAAAGTGAAGAGGCCTGCTGGTGACTGTTCTTTTTATGTAAGTCCAGGACCCCCAGCTAAAGGAGCACTGACACCCTCTAAGGGGGGTTTTCCCACCTCAATTAGCCATATGGGGAAAATCTCCTGCAGACAGGCCTAAAGGATTGTTTCCATGGTAACTCTAACCCCATTACCTTGACAATCAAGATTAACCTTTAGAATTGGATTTAGAATTACTGTCCAAGGGAGCTGTCCAAGATGACAATCTTTTGTGCTTCAACCTATTGCCTTCACAATGCCTCCAAGAGGGGTTTTCAAGAGAGGATTAACTAAGGGGAAGACCCATCCTCAGCAACCAGATATAAAGAGGTCCAGGATGTACTCCTGCCTTCCCTGATTATTCCAGAACAGAGTTCATCTATGGGTGCTGCTCTTGTTACTCTGTTGACATTACATTCTAGATCTTCAATCTTCTAATGTAGATTCAACAACTTTCCAGGGAACTTCCAGGCTCTCAGCACTGGATTGAGACAGCTGAGGCCCTTAGACTAAACCCTAGTCTTCTCCATCACTCCAACAAGCAGACGGCCACTGTACGGATACTGCTGCTGAAGTGGCGTTGAGATCAAAGCTGCCACTGCTGCCTGGGCCATGATGGTGGCTACTGCAGATGTGCGTGCACACATGCACGCGGGCGCACACACATGCACGCGGGCGCACACACACACATTTCGGGGGTTTAAGCTCAGTAATATGCTCAAAGTTATTTTTATAATTTTTAATTTATCCCCTTAAGAAGAACCATTCAGCCAGGTGTGGTGGTGCACACCTCTAATCCCAGCACTCAGGAGGTGGATTGCTATGAGTTCAAGGCCAGCCTGGTCTACAAAGTGAGTCTGGGACAGCCAAGGCTACACAGAGAAAGCCTGTCTCGAAAAACAAAAAAACAAAAACAAAACAAAACAAAACAAAAACAACAACAAAGAAGAACCATTCATTGTTTTGAGATACAGAAATTATCAGCCATTGTGATGACCCATCTTGGATAATGAAAGCAAGAACAACAAAGATGACAGACAGATAAGACAAAAGAAAGCACAAGTGTGAAACCTTTGTGGAACCAACTAAACTACCATAGCACTGGGTTGTTGGTTCAGCAGCTATGCCTCTCTTTAGCTAATAAATGATATTTTAATGGCGGCATTTAATAAAACAGCATATTGAGCTCTTAACAATAGCAGCCCCAAACTGAGTATTCTTAACATAATATTTGTATAGATTTTAAGAAGAAAATTAATACTTTTAAGAAGCCTTACTGAGGGCTAGAGAGATGGCTCAGCAGTTAAGAGCACTAACTGTTCTTCCAGAAGACCTGAATTCAATTCCTGGCACCCACATGGCAGATCACATCTGTCTGTAACTCCAGTTCCAGGGGAGCTTCCACTCTCATACAGACATACATGCAAGCAAACACTAACGTACATAAAATAAAAATAACATTTTTAAAAAGCCGAACTAGGTTATCTTGATAGATTCATAATAAGCAAAATAAAATACAAATTGTACCACATAAATAAACTGACACAATTAGAACAGTTTAAAGGCTATTTAAATATAAATTATTATATTTGGGAACATTGTAATAAAAGCAAAAATATTGGTAGAAATTCTTACCACAGAAAAGTATTCATCCGTACCCTGTTCTTGTAAATCAGAATTCCTCCTGACATCACTCCAATCATGATTTCATTGTTACTTTGATCCTTCAAAATAATAAATATATAACACTCTAAAATAATTAAACATATTTAAATATATTTTTAAAACACAACATTTCCAATATAACACAAAACTGAATTGTACTTAATTACAAACCCAAGTAGTTTGTTGTTGCCTCATAAAATGCAAATTTCAAAACAAGCTGAAATGGGAGAGATGTCTTAGCAGGTCAGCACCTGCTGCATAGGCATGAGGACCACAGTTCAGATCCTCAGAAACGCAGGGGGCCTTGGCAGCCCACCTGTGTTTCCAGCCTTGGAAGGAAGAAAAAGGCAATCTGTCAGCAAGTAGTCTACAGGCTAGACTCATCAGCACGCTGTGGGTTTTATCCTGTCTTAATAAGGTATAAAAGAAATCAAGGATGATTCTTGACATCAACCTTGAGCCTCTATATGCTCATGTACACATGTTCAGGTGCACCCACACATTTGTAGGAACATGCATACCACACACAAAAAGTAGGGAATGAATAGTTCTCCCAAATCTGTACAAAAATGCCTTAGCTATTTAGCTTGGCATGGAAGTCACTTAAACAACTGTAACACCCCATTTTATCTTCCTCTTAACTAGTAAAAACTTATTCTAGTTAGGCAGTCAGTTTGACAATGTGTTTTGTGCTTCCATAACTTCATGTTTTATTAATGCTACTTTCATGTCTTCTTTATGTGCTTCTGTCTAATCGAAACAAACCAAACTGAAGTCTAGATAGATCATAAACTTCTCTATGAAAGCTTCATTAATTCCCATCCACACATTTCCCATATTTACCTCTCTTTAACCACTTATCTGAAATAGCTAATTACTGTGAATATATGATAATGGAAAACTCATTTAAATAAAAAGATAAAAGTACAGCAAAACACGGGATAAGAATAAGTGGAAAGTTAACTACACAATAGAGGCATAGGATTTTCTGAGGTGACAAATCTGTTCCATATTGCAATTATAGCAGTGCTTACACAAAAATCACCCACTATACAACATGTTATCTTAAAAGTAACAGGCCTTTGTGGTTCCCCACAAATACTCTGTTTCTTTTTAACTTGAAATTGTTATTGACTCCAAGATGTGGTATCACACACCTTTAATACCAGCACTTGGGTGACAAAGGCAGGCATATCTCTGAATTTGAGGCCAGCTTCGTCTATAGAGTGAGTTCCAGGACAGCTAGCACTACACAGAGAAACCATGTCTCAGGGAAAGAAAACAACAAAAGTTAGCATTGACTTTCACTTTTCTACAGTTCCATACCCTATCATTCAATAACCTTCAGTAATAGTACTAGTTTGTATTTTTTTCAAAGGTACAATGAATGACCTGTGACTTTCATGAGGGCAGGAATAATTTGATTTTTTTGTTTGTTTGCTTGTTTTTGAGACAAGGTTTCTCTGTGTATCCTTGGCTGTCTAAGATCCTCTCTGTAGACTAGAGCAGAACTCACGTAGATTTACCTAACTCTGACTCCTGAGAGCTGGGATTAAAGATGTGTGCCACTACAGCCTGGTATAATTTAATATTTTGTTCACTAAATAATGTTTGGAGCTAATGCTGTGAAAAGCACAGAATACCCCCAACCACAACGATGGCTTAAAACACATTTGAATGTTGGAACTTGAGATAAATAACTTTGATCCATTTGAAAACAGAAAGTAAACATTCCCCTTGCTTGTTATTTCAAATACAGTTTTGCTTATGATATCTAAATAAAATCTAACTTTTCTTTATGTACTCCTCTTTTTAGAAAATTCCCTTTATATTTACTGAACAATCTTTGAAGTCTCAATATGCACAAACAAGAAGTAATGCCTTTCCTAGCCTCTTTTAAAATAGTATGTCGTTTTCGGAGACAGCATATCACCATATAGTTAGGCTGACCTGGGGTGAGTGATCTTGCCTCAAATTCTAAGGGTTCAGATAAGTATGTGCCACCTTGAGGGGCATTTTTTTTTTTTGTACAAAACATGTTCCTAACTAAGTGACCATTTAAAAATTAAATCCCTTTAACTTGATATTCGGTATTTAGTACTGTCTCAGAAACTTTTTTATAATCTAACAGTTTAAACAATGAAAACTATTTCATTTAAATCAGTAAGTAACAATATGGTTAGTTTTGTGTGACTTATGTAACCTTATATTTAAGTTTTAAAAGTTTTTCTTTGCATTTAATTGCCAACAATCACTGCAGATATAAAAATCATTTAGAAAACTGCAAAGAAAAATAAAACTTCTTTTTAAAAGCATAACCTAATTTAAAAATGTATTTCTATCAGTTGTAAACTTTCCTGTAATAAAAAACAAAGCCTAGTTGCCCAAAACTAAAGGCAGTAGGTAACGAACCAAGGCTTAAAAATAATAAACCCCAAATAAGGAAGAGGAGTGAAGGGCCATTAAAAAAAAAAAGGCAAAAAGTTCAAGAGACAAAGAGTTACAAGGTATCAATCACTTGAGGAAACCAGTCCATCAAGTCTTTTAAAAGCCCGGGCATGGCTGCACATACCTTTAATCACAGCGCTTGGGAAGCAGCGGCAGGTGGATCTCTGTGATTTGAATTCCAGGACTGCCAGGGCTACACAAAGAAACCCTGTCTCGAAGGAAAACCAAACCAAAGCAACAAAGAGAAACGGACACACGTTTTGTTAAGCATACAAAGCAGAGCTCAATGCCCGGAACCTGATCAGGTGAGACCCTGATGGACAAAAGCACTAGAGGATATAACTTTAAGAACTTCCCCAGTGGACTATGTACCTGCACGTGTCTGTGTACTGGGACAAGCTCAAAATAATTTACCTTAGGAAAATTGTGGCTCTTCCTCCTTTTTCTGCCTAATACTAGCCAAATTAGACCCAAGAATGTATCTAAAGGAACAAAAACTCCATTGCTGACTCAATTGATGACTATAATTTTACTGAAAATAGATGTGCTTTAAGTACTTCAAAGGAATATAAAATCCTGATAAATCACACAAAAAGGAATATAGCTACATATAATGGACAGCCACTCACAAATATAATTAAGAGGAAGGATAACAGTCTCAGAAAGGCAAAAATGTTTCACACAGGAAAACACTTACATAGTGAAAAGCCAGTGATTGTAAATTTAAAGAGATTTCAGGCAAATACAAACCAGACACGGGCTTCACAAATAAAAACTGACTATGAGATAGCTCAGTGTTAGAAACAAAATATTTATATTGAGAGTAAATTTTTCTCAGCAGCAAAAAGAAATTATGCTGTTACCCAATTCGTTCAGAATTAACATTTTAAGGAGTTGTTCACCAAACATAAGGCCCTGGTTCAATAACCCCAGCACTGTACACACACAGAAAGATTTAAAAATCTTTGATACCAAGGAAAGAAGCCTGAAAGAAGCCTAACTCAACATCTAATTTTTCTTTACTTACCCTTGCATAGTGGAACTCAACTCCATAGAGTTCTAAGGTTCGTGCTGTGTTTAGGTAATTAAATTCTGCTTCTGCAGGAGATAAGCCACTGTAAAGAAAACATCACGTCAAAAACAAGATACATAACGAAAATTACAAATTACAAAAAGATTATGTGGAGAAATGAAGAGTCTAATTAATCACTGAGACAAATACCTCTTTTGGTTTTATGTAGTAACATCTGACTTCTGTTAAGGACATACTTACAGTAACTGATATTTTTTCCAGATTATTTTATTTCCAGGAACATAAGAATACACTGAGTCCTAGGACTAGTGAGGTCACAGACCTTATAGAGAACCTACTTCCATCCTTTTACTAGACCAGTATAATTCCTCATTAGATCCTAAAACTTTTCCTTATACCCATAGTTAAGTGTAGCTTTTACCCCGTTTTATCAAAGAAGCTCCTATATATAGCAAATAAGAGACAATCACAGAAGACCATAACAGGTCTTAATGCAGAAAAACAATGGACTGTGCAGAGCCTAGCCCCACTGGATACAACTACAACACAACTCCTGAACCTAAGGCTCAGAGAATCTTGAAGAAGAGGCGGGAAAGACTGCACAAGACAGCAAACCAGGAAGTTTGCTATAAGATTGTGTCTCCTAGAATTGATACAGAAGCTTCGGCCATGATACCTAAACAATATAACTGCTTAAACAATAGTGATTTCAATAGGCATGCTAACAGGGAAAAGGGAAATCTCAAAGGGTCCCACCACTAAAAAACAATTTATGCCAGCTGAGAGAGGAAAAATCAGTCTTTTCCAGGGATGAACCGTCTAACTGGTTATCCAATACCAGGTGGTCAGCCCTGAAATCATATACACACAAGCTAAATGGACTCAGAAAACTGTGTTCATGTATGTATGCACATATAATCATATACATACACAGTTACATGTTATATATGTAACTACAGTAAAGGAAAGGGGCATCAATTTGAAAGGGAGTCAGGGAGCACACTAGAGGGATTAGAGGAAGGGAAGGAGGAGAGTGATGAAATATCTTAAAATATATTTAAAACTCAGGGAGGTAGAGGCAGGCAGACTACTGTGAGTTTGAGGCCAGCCTTGGCTACAAACCCAGTCCAGGACAGCCAAGGCTACACAGAGAAGCCCTGTCTCAAAAAACTAAAACAAACAAACAATGACAGTGGCAATTAGAAACAAACTACTGGGGAGTAATACAGATCAGAAGATTAAAAAGAAAAGGAATACAGCACATTTTGAAACCTCTGAGCTTATAGCTATTAACAAAGCCACTTACTTCCAGATATAACTTTAAATCATTTTTAGAATACACTTTATACACTATAACTACATGGAAAATCTACAGAAAACTCTGTCATAAACACACACAAGCATGAGCATCAAGGGCTTTTTAGCGCACCTTTGTATTCATTAAATTTGTTTATCTGTTTTAACTTTTCAGCAATTCATTTTAACTATATATTTCAAAGTACATCATACACAGTATAGTAATGTCACATGGGTCTAAGCTTTATATTTAATAATATAATAATAATAGTGATTCAAACTGGGCGCAGTGGCGCACGCCTGTAATCCCAGCACGTGGGAGGCAGAGGCAGGCGGATCACTGTGAGTTTGAGGCCTGTCTGGTCTACAAAGAGAATAGAGGACAGCCAAGGCTACACAGAGAATCTTGAAAAAACAAAACAAAACAAACGAACAAAAAATAATAATAGTGATTCTTAAAACAAAAATTTCAGAACTACTCTAAAATAGTCTTTTAAAAAGGTCTACCCTATTTCAAATATAGTTCTAATAATCTTAGTTATATGGTTCTAGCAAGCTAGATAGCAGCAAATTATAAAAGTTATCAACCTTTTCCTTACAGATACTGGAAAGGAGCCAACTATATGCCAACGCAAAATCAAAATCAATGTGACCCCTCAAAAACAAAAGAATTAATTAAATTCTCCCAATTAAACTAGGTACTTGAATTTTTGTTTATAGATCTCATGAATTAGCTTTTCAAAGAGAACTAGTTTCTAGAAATATAGGCTCTTTCCTTATTTCAGGGACTTTTGTCAAATTAATTTTGAAACTCCAAATTATTTTCAAACCAGGTTTTACTATAAAAAGATGGCTTTTAGAGGAAAACAGCATCCTCACCACAATAGACCTCTCAGTTTAAATTCTCAAATCATTATAGTCTATAGCAGATCCAAGGTCAAAAAATCTTTTACCAACAAGGAATAAAGAATATTTTTAGGACTTCTGGGTAAGTTATCTTTGTAGCAACAATTTTATCATGCAAAACCAAGCCACATGAAAACAGAAATAAATGAGAATACCTGTTCACATGAGTGTCCATTTGTGGACAATGGATTTCAGAAAATTTCACATCCAATACAATATTATTTCCCCCAAGCATTTAAAATATATACAGACTGAGCAATTAGTTCAATGGTAGAGCACTTTCCTAACATGAGCAATGTCCAGGTTTGATCAAAATATTTGGTGACATATTTAGATATATTAGATTATAATATAAACAAATACACAGTATTATATGTAAAAATATGTATTTACTATGCTTAGCCATGAAGAGCTTGGCTCTTCAAAATTATGTACTGAGCTGTTGTTTTCTAGTATGTTTGAGACACTTGGTTTATTGTCAAATTGGCAGTAAGAACTGATATTTCCTTAGTGCCTAACATATATTAGGTACCAGCTTTAAAACTTTTTATGTATAATCTTATGACCTACAATTTCTGGCCAGTAGTGGTAGCACACACCTTTAATCCCAGCACGCGAGAGGCAAAGCCAGGCAGATCTATGAGTTTGAGGCCAGGCTGATTTACAGAGCAAGTTCTAGAACAGCCAAGGCTACACAAAAAACCTCTTGCCTTGAAAAAAAACAAACCTCAAAAAACAAAAAAGAAAGGGAGGAAGGAAGGAAGGAAACACTTTGAATTTCTAATTCAAGATACTTTAATTATCCCAATTATATGTCTATATAAGGAAATAGAGCAATAGAAACAGAGGACTGTGGCCAAGGTAACAAGATAGTAAGTAATCTGACCAGAAGCTCAAGCCAGGAAGTCTAACTCTAGTCAGTTCAGACTTTTCAACAATATTTTACACTATCTGTTCTGTTACTATTCTGAATCATAGGTTAAAGCAAAGCTGAATTCTGAGCCAACAAAGAACAATTCTTAAAACAGGGCATCTTTAATCCTTTAATCCAAGCACTTGGGAGGCAGAGGTAGGCATATCTGTGAGTTTGAGGCCAGCTTGGACTACGTGGTGAATTCGAGGAAAGGGGTTCTGCAGTTCTTGTCTCAAAACAGAAAACAAAACATGTCTCTTCTTGAAAACAACATCACAAGGAGCTTGAGAGGTGGCTCAGCACTTAAAGAGCACTGGTTGCTCTTGAAGATGATCCAGATTCAGTTCCCTACATGGTAGTTCACAACTGTCTGGAATTCTACTCCCAAGGGTTCTCACACTCTCTTCTGACCTCTGTAGGTACCAAGGAGGCATGTATGTGATCTATAGGCATACAGACAGGCAGAACACTTGTACATATGAAGTAATAAATAAATCTGAAAAAAATTTCACAAAAGATGAAACTAAAAAAACCCTCAAATCTGAATATTACTGTGAGTAAAACAAGTTCTACCTTTAAAAGAACATTAAAAGAATTGCATTAGATTGTTACTCTCCTCCTCCTCATTAACTACTAAACAGACTTAACATCTTTCAAGAGTCTGAAAATTACCAAGTCAATTGTTTTGCATATTATAAATATATTACTCTAAAATTGTCCTTTTTAAAAATTTATTTTATTTTTAATTACATGTGTATGTGTGTATATGTGGGCATGTGTGTGTGAGTGCCCATGGAGGACAGAAGAGGGCATCAAGACCCCTTGAAGCTGGAGTGACACACAATTGTAAGTCACCTAATTTGGGTACTGGGAACTAAACTTGGGTCCTCTCTAAGAACAGCAAGCACTCTTATCCACTGAGCCATCTCTCCAGACTCCTAAAATTCTTTATTAAAGAATGACAATGTTACATAAAAGCAAATAAACTGTTTACATATTATTTATGGTTGTTTCAGAAATTAAAACAAAGCTCATACATGTTGTAAAATAAGCAGTGAAATGCTTTTAATATAAATCATCTATGTAGTCTTTATACTAATATTATAAATTATAAAGATTTTATTCATATTTATTATTATAAAGAAATGAAATTTCTATATTAAATACAACAACAACTAAGAATGATATGAAACATTTCTCTTTCTAGTTTCTGCCTAGGGTTTCACTGCTGTGAAGAGACACCATGATCACAGCAACTCTTACATAAGAAAACATTTCATTGGGGCTGGCTTACAGTTTTAGAGATTTAGTCATGTAATATCACAGGATATTTGATCCATTGTAAACCCTGAGATTGTGAACTGTAAAGCTCCTGTTTCTTGTTTGGTGTGGCTCAGCTCTAACACACACATTTAACCCAAGAACTTTCTGTTTACTGTAAATAGCTAGCTATGGTGTGGCTCATCCTTGCATATACCTTTAAACCAAGAGCTTTCTGTACACAGGATTAAATAAAATCAATCATAGATCAAGAGGCAGAACAAGAAACCAGCTGACAGGAATTAAACAAAAAGGAGTGACTTTGAGTTGAAGGGTATTTAAGACAGCATGGAGAAGAGGCTTTTAGCTTTGGGGTTTGGCTTTTTCCTTCTGGAATGACCGCTGAATAGGAAGGTTAACTGGCTACTTTCTCTGCCTCTTTGACCTAGTAGGCTTTCACTCCAATATCTGGCTCCTGAGCCTTTATTGGTAAAAATCAAAGGATTGGGTTTTTTCCTTTTAAAAACAATGTGGGAAGCATGGCAGCATCCAGGCAGACATGGTGTTGGAGGAGCCAAGAGTTCCACATCTGGATCCATAGGCAACAGCAGAAGTCTGTGTACGACACCTGGCATAACTTGAGTAGTAGACCTCAAAGTCCACCCCCACAGTGAGATACTTCCTCCAACAAGGCCACATCTCCTAAGAATAGTGCCACTACCTATGGGCCAAGCATTCAAATACATGAGTGTATAGGGGCCATACCTAGTCAAACCACCGACAGTTGCCAATAAAGCTTACCAAATAAGCAGAAAATTAAATAAATGCTTACATGTGCTGCTGATGAAACTTTGCAATTTCTTTTTCAAAATCTTGAGGTTGATTAGGAATGAAAGAATAATCTGAGAGGTAGCCTGGCAAGTTTTCTGACTGACTGTAGTCTCCAAGTTCAGCTATTAAGAAAAAGAAAATATCACATTTTAGTATTTTAATTAGACTAAAATCAACAATGTCATTAATTCACATATATGTATGGAAGGAATATGTGTTTCTAATGTAACCACATTAAACAAGCTACAACAATTCACATAAAAGTAATGGCTAACTGGACATTGCATTTCCTTAATAGTTTCTACTTTCCACACATCTAAGGAATTCCTGCATTAAAGGCAATGTATTATCAATACAGACTACAAAAAGATAGGCCCTTGACTTAAAAGTAGGCTGATACTTACACTGAACAGCAAATGAAGCTAAAAGGGCAGCAGTGTTATAAGGACAGGATAATCTAATAAGACAAAAGAGAAAATAAATAACCAAGGATAAATAAAATTTCACGTATGCTATAGTTTATGTTATACTACTGACACTGAAAGTTTCTATCTGCATTCATTTTGACCACAATTAAATCAAGTAAGCTGGGATTTGTGGCACACACACACACCCCTATGATCCCATCACTCATAAAGTTGAGATGACTGCCATTTTGAGACCAATCTAGGCTACATAAGACAGACAACGTCTCAAAAACAGACAAAGAAACCCAAAAAACCTTCTGACAAAAGGAACTAATTATTACATATAACCATTTTAAAAATTTATTTATAGCAATCAACCATGAGTTATTTAATACAGAATTTAAAATATTTTAAAGCTATACTTTAAGAAAACCCTTAAAATGAGCTCACCTTCCAGTAAGAATGTCTTGCTTAATTTGCAAAAAATACTGATACCTTTAAAAAACAAAAGATATTTACTAGAATCAGATTTCAGTTCTTATATACTCTATACTCACATTAACAAAATTAAATATTTAAATATTTCCCTTTGTTATCTACACATTCGCATATATAAAGTCAACATATGTATACATTAGCAAAAATGCCAGAAACAGGATTTTGTGAATTGATTGTAAGACTTTATGGAATTTTGAATATCTTGTTTCTATTATAAAACTTCCCAAGACTTGGCCGCCAGTGAGAAAACTTGGGAATAACACTCTAGGGTTGTTCCATGCAAGAACTGGAAGCAGAGACAACTTAAGCATCAGTGATTTAGGAGAAAAGAGCACACTAGAAACCAATGAAAGAAAGCCTATGTGCAGATCATTTTGTTTTTAAGCTTCATGTGGAAAAGCAACTATCTACTTCCACTGGAGTTAAGAAAGCTCTTTTAGGGGCTGGAGAGATGGCTGGAGAGAGGACCCTGGTTCAATTCCAACCACCCACATGGCAGCTCACAACTGTCTGTAATTCCTGTTCCAGGGGATTCAACACCCTCACACATGCAGTCAAACCACCAATGTACATAAAATTAAAAAAATTATTTAAAAAGAGAAAAGAAAAAATAAAGCTCTTTCATTAGAAAACTAATGGAATCCCTTCTACTATAGCTCTAGTATTAACTTGTTAAAAGATCATCCTCTTTGAACGTGAACAACAGTATACTGTGACATGCTGCTGAGGTTGCTTACAAGATGGCACCGTCCTTCTGTCCCTGATAGTGGGTAAGCTAGTAAATACCTGGGCAAAGTTAACTGTGCTGAGTATCATTGAAAGAAAACAAATGCCATGATGTTAAACATTGACCCGGGAATTTATGGACCTCACTCAATGTTTAAAAGTCAAAACTCAAAACATAAATATTATTTACTTAATTCAAAACAGTACAATTCTATCAGATTTACTTGATCTCATAATCAAAAGTTAAAGATTGGGCTAGTGGCATAAGTCACTAACAGAGCATGTGCTTAGCATACACAAGGCCTAACACCCTAAAAAGAAGAAAAAAAAAATCTAAAAGTTCCTTGGTACAAAACTACTTTCATAGTTGTGATTTAAAGATAATACATGTCCTTGGTATAATTGTAAAATCCTACACAAATACTACTTATACTTACTAAAGATCATTTATATATTCATTTAGCCAAAAAAGAGAATTAGAGTAAAAACCAGAATTCAAGGTGTAAAGTAGCCTATAATATGGGGCAAAATACTAAGTTTGGGTGAGCCTTAGTTTCTACATTTGTAAAAGGGAAATAAGATCACTTGCCTAGTGTAAATGTTTTAAGAGTTTAAAAAAATTCAATTCTAATGATGCTGGTAATTGCCAATACTAAAGTATAGCTGTGGCCAAGGGGGTACTTGATACTAATCAGGATCGTCACACTAAAGTATTTCTTCTTCTTCTTTTGTTTGAAAATAGATTTTTCATATAATATATTTCTCCTCCCAACTCCTCCCAGATCTTCTCCACTTTCCCACCAACCCAACTACATGCCCTTTTTTTTCTTTCTCTCTCATTAGAAAGCAGGCAAATAAATAAATAATATAATATAAAAGCAGAGACACAAATCAGAGTAGGACACAACATACAAATGGGAAAAAAAATCCAAAGAAAAAGCACAAAAAACACATACAGAGTTAGAGACAAACACATTCAAATACAGAAAACCCATAAAAACAAACCTAGAAACCATGATCTATGTGTGCAAGCATCAGTGTGTGGACATAAGCACATGAATACATGTGCCCACAGAGGCCAGAAGAGAGTACCTTGGATCTCCCTGGAGGGAGAGTTAGTTGTGAGCCACCTGACATGGGTGCTGGAAGTCAAAGTAGGGTACTTTGCGAGAACAGTCTATGTTCCTAACATTAAGCCATCGTCTTCTGCCCCACGTTGAAGTGTTTCTTAGCCCTGGCTCCCTTGCTGTAATGCTAGAATTACCTGAGGAACATATACATATCTGTACTCAGGTATCATCTGAGTCACATTACATCAGAATATCTACGGGTATGGACAATTAGTGAGGTTTAAAGCTCTCCTAACCGATCTTAACTTATTAATCAGGGTAGAGAACCACGTTTGTATAGTATAATGCAATCTTTTTTTAAATGTTTATTTATTATTATGTATACAGTGCTCTGTACACCTCCAGGCCAGAAGAAGGCATAAGATCACATTATAGATGGTTGTGAACCACCATGTGGGTGCTGGGAATTGAACTAGGGTCCTCTGGAAGAGCAGACAGTGCTCTTAACCTCTGAGCCATTTCTCCAGCTAGTATAATGACTAAATAAATGCAGTCATGTACCACAATTTACCAAAATCAGTACTTTTAAAACAAAGAAAATTGAAACTAAACATTATTTCTAATAAAAAACAAAGTCTCCTACACTGTCAGCTTGAGCACAAGTAAATTCTTAACTGCTTACACAGTTTTACTTTCTTCAAGTTCTGACTCAATTATCAATGAAATATACCCTCACTGTTTCCAGAGCATGCTATTAACACACATGCACTCACAGTTAGGTTCTAATAGGGAATCCAGTTTTTTGTGTGAATGAAATATTGAACCTATCTTTGTTTGACTATAGAATGTCCCCACAAGCTCAAGTGTTTCAATACTTGGTATCCAGCTGGTGGTGCTGTTGTGGAACCTTAAAGAGGTAGAATTTGCTAGAGGAAGTGAGTCACTGGGGGCAGGCTTTGAGGTTTGACAACCCAGCCCTATTTCCTGTTTGCATTCTGCTTTCTGCTTACAGATGTAATAACACTAACTGCTTCATGGTCCTGCTGCAATGCCTGCCTGTCATAATGGGCTGTAATCAATCCTAAACTCCAAGTCAAAATGAACCTTTCTTCCCTTAAGTTGCTTCTTCAAAGCAACAAAGGAAATAACTAAGACAAGGTAACCAACAGTATTTTTATTGTCTATATTAGCAAATATCATAAACATTAAAAAGCCAGAAATAGCCAAGAAGAGACGTGAAATCCTATGAGCATATACAGGGGGAGGAAGTCCCCCTCAGTCACAGTCATAGGGGAGGGGAGTAAGGGGAAAATGGGAGGGAGGGAGGAATGGGAGGATACAAGGGATGGGATAACCATTGAGATGTAATAAGAATAAATTAATAAAATATATTTTTTGAAAAGGAAAAAAAAGCCAGAAATAGAATTTTAAATTATTGATGTTTTAATTGTGTTTCTTATATATTAAAAGTCTGATTACCAATAATAGTCTACAGCATATAATATTGAGTGAGTTGCTTTCATTTTATATGTAGCTGGAAATGAAAAGTAATGTATACTGTTTTATAATTAAAATTGTTCATGGAAAATTTTAGTATACTAAGAATTATTTAAATGATTAAAATTATTTTAAATATTTAATATCAAAGACATAAAATAAGATATAGCTTTAAAGGGATTAAAATAAAGCAACAACAAAACCTAAAGCTATAGGGGTAAATACAACTTTGCTTTTCAAGAAAAAATGGCTTGAGTTCTCTTGGTGGTTGAAAACATCCCAGCTGTCTAACGTGGCTCATTCTTGAGTACTTTCTCAACTGGAAATGATGAGCTGAGACTCAGAATGAATGGGCAATAAGTTGGGCCCGTAGAGGCCAAAATATGCTTTATCCCTTCAATATCTTTTATAAACATAAGCGTATTTTCTTTGGATTTAAAAGTTAAAAACACACCGTACACATGACGGTTATATGTATATTTTAGAAATTTTACGTTCTACTCAATGAAAAGAAAGGAGGAAAATACACACACACGCACATGGCGGGAGGGGGAGAATGGGGGGACAGAAACTTTCACTATGCAACGTGCCTTGGACATAATCCAATGCCATCTCATTTCTTCATTGAATTTTAGCAGTGCTCCTTCTGTCTGGATGAGGTAGCTCTGGGTGTCCAGTTCCTGAAAGTTCTCGCATTCATGGAGGAAACAGCTGCCTTGGAACATTTATAAACTTTTCTATATGATGGTTTGGAAATTCACATTTTTAGATTGGTTATTATTTTTGCCAGTTAATTTCAATTTTTCATATTAGAGCTTTGGCAATTTTTTCCAAAAAAATGGTTCCAAAGGTTGGAGAGACGGTTCAGCAGTTAAGTGCACCACCTGTTCTTCCTGAGGTCCTGAGTTCAATGCTATCTGATGCCCTCTACTGGCATGCAGGAGTACATGTCGATAAACCATTCATACATTAAATAAAACTTTAAAAAAAAAAAAAAAAGGAAAGAAAGAAAGAGAAAGAGAAAGAAAAAAAGAGTTCCACAAACCCACCTTGTATACTCTTCTTGTAATTTGTTGGGGTCACTTACAAAGAATTTAACTCTAAAGTTCAAACTGTAAGGAGATCCTCCTAGAATTAACAGAAACAGCTCTAATTAATCAGATTATATTAGCTCATCATCTTTACAAGGCCCATTTGCAAAACATCAAGTAAATAGTATGCTCACTCTTTAGCTGCTTCCTTATTGGTTTGTTTGGATCCAGCCACCTCTGAAAAATAAAGAAGACAGATTTCTTTTTTCCCTGAGGAACCAGCATAATGGTTTTTGCAAATCTGATTCACTTGACGACTACATTTTGGAAAAAAGTTAGGTAGGAAAAAATTAAATTAGAAGCAATATTGTTTCCTGATTGTTGGTGATGTAGAAGGGTGTTCGTTCCTAGGGAGGTAGACCTGGGATGCGTTAGAAAGGCAGTCGTCAAGCATGAGCTTGGGAGCAAGCCAGTAAGCCAAGGCCCTTCAAGGTCTCTGCTTCAGGCTCCTGCCTTGATGTCCCTTGATGGACTGCAGCAGTAAGATGGGATAAACTCCTTTGTCCCCAGGTTACTTTTGCTCAGAGTGTTACATCACAGCAAACTAACACAGTCATAAATATTTTCTTTAACAGTTACCTAAATGTTCCCGCACACCTCATACATTTATAATTTTAGGACTATATAATGCCTGTGAGAAATTATATGTTTTTGGAACAAAAGAACGGGATACTGACACTGGATCAGACCTGACAGGTTCATTCTTCTCAGCATGCTGGACACTGACATCCTGCATCCTTCATGTTCCAGCAGGCTACCAAAGAAGTGTGGGCAATTGGAAATAAGAGTCTGAAGTATGATAAATAGTGACATTTGAAATACAAGTATTTTTTAGCCACGTATGCCATATCACACACTAGTAAAAAATAATGATTGTCTTAATGTGACCTGGACTATATCTCCTATATAATTTTCATGTGATCTCGAGTTTGAAAAATCACAAAGTTAGAGATGAACCAGCAAATGTGCCCACAATGCAAACTGTAAGGAGAACCTAAAGGAAGATCAAGCCAACAGTAACCTATAATCTAGTCTTTGTCTTAAAGACAGACATTGTAATTCAATGTAGAAAGGATATTTTTTTAAAGTTCAGAAATGCACAAGAATCATAAACAGCTAGGCATGGTGGCACACGCCTTTAATCCCAGCATTTGGAAGGCAAAGGCAGGCAGATCTCTGTGAGTTGGAGGCTAGCCTGATCTACAAACAGAGTCCAGGATAGCCAGAGCTGTTACAGAGAAACCCTGTCTTGAAAAAACAAAAACAAAAACAAAAAAACAAAGAAACAAAAAGCTCAGAAACTCACAAGAATCATAAATTTAAAGATTTAATAACGTCATGATAAAGGCCACTAAGGAACCTTAACTATTTTTAAAATTATGTATTATAAGTATTATAATATTTCCTCATTAGATATCATTAATTATCTCATTAAAATTATTGTTATACAAAAAATTATTGTTATACATTCTATCAGTGGTAGAGCACACCTGTGACCCAGCACTAGAAACTGAGACAAGATTGAGGTGGTCTAAGCAAGCCTGGTCTACAGCATGATATCCTGTTCAAAAGACAAATAGAAAAACAAACAAACAAACAAAAACAAAAGAACAAAACAAATCAACCAAACAAAGCACATATATTAAGTCAAAAGCTAAAGTTGTGGTAAAATTTTAAGATTACAAACTTCACAAACGAAAAACTTATCTGTATATATGCAAGAAAGATGCTACAGAGACATGGTTCTGTATTTGCTGTAAGACAAAAATAAAAGGTTTACATGTCCTTTTCATTTTTTAATAAGTTCAATTAAATTTCAATGCCTACTTACTAAAGGCAAGAGTAATTTTCATCTTCAAAAACTAGTATATCCATAATATATGAATTTATACACATGAAAATAGTATATTATAGCATACAAATATTTTTTTTCTGTCTCCTTGGATTTTTATTTTTGTTTATTTTTTATTTTTTTGGCATACAAATATTTTAAATTTAAAACAAAATTAAAATATATGAGAAATTTTAGAACTTTTCTCTACTCCTTTTGATTGGTGATGGGTGATTTCATTACATGTTCCCACCTCTCCTTAAAATGTGCATCTTTCTCATATTTTTCTTTTATTGTGCATGGGGTAGGTGCATACCAATGCATGCGTTTGGAGGTCAGATGACAATGCTATGGAGTCAGCTCTCTCCTACTTTTACACAGGTTCCAAGAATAGAACTCAGCAGGCATATATACCAAGCATCCTTACTGCTGAACATCTACTAGCACTATTTTTCTTGAAGAAACTTTAGTTGAAAAGAAAGCATAGGTGTTGGAGTGGAGATGGGAATTCACATCCTTTCTTGGTTACTTAACTAATCAATTTTTCATTAAATTTTTATACTTTGTAAGCATTTATTTTTCATTTTAAAACTTAATGATTCTCTTTATCAAGTAAGAACTAAACACAAGGAGCCTAGGACACCACCAAGCAGAGGCTCAAAACAGATGGTGAGACTCACAGCCAAACACTGGGAGAAAGGACAGAAGAACCTGGAGGTGACAGGAGCTCCACAAGAAGACCACGAGCACCAACTAAGCAGGGCCCAGAGGGCTTGTGGAGACTGAAGCGCTAACCAAGGACCATGCAATGAACTGGACCTAGGCCCCCTGCACAGATGCAGCTAATGGGCAGATCAGTTTTCATGTGCACCCTCTAGTAAGGGAGATGGGAGCGGTCCCTGACACGGGCTCTGCCACCTGCTTTTCCATCACTTCCCCCTTGTTAGGCTGCCTTGCCAAGCAACAAGAGGGAAAGGACATGCCCAGTCTTGATGTGCCTTGATGACCTTGGGGGGTAGGGAGCTCCTCTTTTCTAAGGAAAAGGTGGGAGGGGGGATTGGAGAAGAAGGAGGAAGGGAGGAAGGATGGGACTGGGAGGAGAAGAGGGAGGGAGCTATGGCCAAGACATAAAGCAAATGAATAATAATAACAACAACAACAATAAAACACAAGAAAAAAAAGAACTAAACATAAAACAGTTGATTAATATATCTACAGCAGATTCTTAATAATATTACTCCTATCCTTTCTCTTTAAAGAATGGAATCCCTTTTTTTAATATATTAATTATCCTCAAAGCCTTGAGATAATTTCACAGTGACAATCAGAAGGGCTGGGGAGATGGCTCAGTGAGTAAAAATGCTTTCTGTACAAGCATGAGGACCTGAACTTGAACCCTTAGCATCCATATAAAAACGTGGCATGGCTGTTTCTGCCTGTAATTTCAGGCATTAGGGGACCAGTCCTGAAAGCTTGCCAGTAAGCCACCCGAGCCAAAACAGTAAGCTTCCAGTTGAGTGAGAAATCCTCTTAAAACAGGCAGAGAGTGACAGAAGAAGACACGCCACACCCTGCTCTGTCTTTCACACCCACACACTCATATGCATGCAACTCACACTCACACACACACCAATTAGTCATGGACACTGTAAGAACTGAACTCTTGTCTCTCTCTCTCTCTTTTTTTTGAGACTGGGTTTCTCCACTTAGCCTTGGCTATTCTGGACTCTGTAGATCAGCCTGGCCTCGAACTCACAGAGATTTGCTTTCCTCTGCCTCCCAGAGTGCTTGTATGCCACCATGCCCGGCTTAAGGACTGAACTCTTGCCTGGTAGCACACACCTTTAATCCCACCACTCGAGAGGCAGCTCTCTGTGAGCTTGAAGCCAGCACAGCCAGGGCTAAAACAGAAACCCTGTCTCAAAAAACAAAACAAACAAACAAAGCCAAAAAAAAATTAAACCCTCAAGGGTCTTCCTTAGAAACATGCTAGCATTAGATAGATCTTTTTGAATATTTAAATATAAAGTTCTGTGGTAGAAATAACAGTTCTATGTTTAATTATTCAATTAAAAATGTTAAAATTCATTATATCAAAAAATATTAAAACTCATTATAACAAAAAGAGAAAAACTACAAGGAACCTATAAGTTCTTAAACTTACTGGGTTATCTGTGGAATCGTCAGCCAACTGTAAGCCAAAATAGTCTCGCTCTGTCAAATCAAGATGCTTGAAGACTATATCCAGCAGAACTTGCCCCTGATCGTGTTTCTGGAAGAAAAATAATATGAAAGCATCTTTAGTAGGCTGTGTTTTATGCTTTTTTTTTTTTTCTTTTTGAGACAAGATCCCACTAAGTTGTCAGGAGCCATAGGTCCTTGCCTGACCTGCCCCAGTGGCTGAGAGGCCCTGCTGGCTGAAAGCCACAGCTGTCTGCATACTTGAGATATTATTCTGCCTGGCAACCACAAAAGATCCAGCCTGACCTTGAGAAAGAGAACATTCGGTGTAATCGCGACTTCTGAATAATCGCCCCACTCCACACCTGCTGCCCTTGGGGCCTGGCCCAGAAGATTTTGTAACTTTCCACTGCATTCCTTCCTACCCCCGCCCTCCCTGAAGTTCACTTTAAATTTGAATACCCCCTTACAATAAACGGCTCTTGACAAGCAATGTTTCCTTGGGCCCTGTTTCTCTCCGGCCCATTCTTAATTCACAGGTCGCGACCCTCCTCGCCCGCTCCACGAATAACTGGACCCGCGGGCCGGGAAACTAAGTATCCCTGGCTGGCCTTGAACTTAAAGATATCCACCTCCCTCTATCTCCTGAGGATTAAAGATGTATACCATGGGAAAGAGGGGCACTGGGAGGGGAGGGGGCTGCAATCAGGATGTAAAGTGAATTTAAAAAAATATTTTAAGACATATTCTACCACACTTGGTGCTTTATGCTTTTTAATCTTGCATACCTTGTTTTCCTTAAAAAAACAAAAACAAAATGGCCATTGTTTCTATATCAATGGCTTGGTTGAAAGTAAAGTGTCACCTGTGACATAATACATTTTAAGGAAAACTGGTTCATAGAGAAAATGAAAATATGAAGATAAACTACTGATTGAAAAGCCTCCTATAGACTATTATCATGGCATTTTTGTTATTTTATATTGCTGCCACATAACTTATGTTAAGTGTAATACATACACACACACACACACACACATGCTATCTCTCTATGCCTCTTATTCTTACATTGAAATATGATTATAAAGTTGACTACAGTTTAAAATACAGTTTTGTGTAAAAGTCACAAAAGGCAGAAGACAGAAAAAATTGCAGGACATTTGAGAAAGGCCTTTGATTTGTCAGAATATAACTTTACAATTATAGAATTTTAGAAACTATCTCACTTTAGCTAATTCAATCATGTAGACATTATTATCCCCATGTTCCACAGCTACTAAATATGGTACAAAAGACATGATTGAATAATTTACTAAACAATGAGTAAAAACTAATAGATAAAACAGAAATAATTAACAGGTTCATCAATAATAATAGAAATTAAAATAAGAAATCACAATGATATGCCATGAGTAGAAAACAAAAAATAAAATGCAATGAGTAAGATAAAAAAAATCTTTATTCAATTACAAAACTGTAAAACGACACAATTTGTTGGGAAACAATTAGAACATTGTATGTACGTACAGAAGCACTCATCTGTGTGTGCATGTGGAAGTCACAGGTTGATGCCAGACCCTGCCTCTGTTTTGCTCCATTATCTTTCTTTGCATTACTTTTACATTTATGTGCATGTGTCTACACAACTGCACACGTACATGCCACAGCACATATGTGGAGGTCAGAGTTCAACTTTTAGGTGTCAGTTCTCTCCTTCCACCATGTGAGTTCCAGCAACTGAACTCAAGTGGTTAAGCTTGTTAGCAAATCCCCCTACCTGCTGAGCCATCTCACCTGCCCCTCTCCTATTTTTGAGTCAGGGTCCATCAGTGAACCTGGAGCTCACCTTTTAGGATAAACTGGATGGCCAGAAAGTCCCTAGGGTCCTCTTGTCTCCACAGCTCAGCGTGGAGTCACAGACAGGTGGTGCTGTGCTAGCTTTTTATGAGTACTGAGAATCTTGTCTCAGGCCCTCGTACTTGCATACTTTACACCCAACTAAGTCATCTCCTCAGCCTAAATTTATAAATATTAAGCAAAAGCAGTAACTGTATCAACTGCTCCAGGTATACCTGAACAGCGAAATAAAATCCAATACTGAAGGAGATAGCTTAAACACATCCATGTGTTCACTAGAAAAATATAGCACCGGTCTATTTTACCAATAGTATTTTCTCTCATTGGCTACCGTAGACAGATTCTAAATAAAATCAGAAACAATCTCAGAGCTGATAGGAGTATTTTTTCATAATGTAAATAGGTAGAACAGATTCCTGAGCTACATCAGCCAATGAGAGGCAATCAAGAACTAGGCTCCCTCCTCCTCCCTCATCTGTATTCTAGTGCTGGTGTGTTTGCAGGCCTCTAGCAGCACTATCAGCAACTCCAAGACCCATATTCATACATGATATTGTTCAAGAGAACAAACCAAGTTACCACAAAAAGACTACACATCATGTCTTACTGGTCAAAACTGTGTCAAGACTAACAAGCAGCGGAAGAAGCATGTGCGTCAAACAGCACTTACTAACTTAGTGCTGGTGCCCACTTGCTTACCTGCATTACATGCAAACGTACGCACTGCTACAGTGCTCTCTGCACATTCATCGTTCTGATTAAACTGGTCTAGCTCCTGAGGCTGGGCTTGAGAGACGGCTCCGGGGTTAAGAGAATTTGTTACTCTTGAAGAGATCACTGGTTCCAACACCCAGGTCGTGGCTCACAACCATGTGTAATTCCCACTCAAGGGGATTTGATGCCCTCTCCCAGCCTCCCTGGGCACTAGAAGCACACAAGTGTACACAGACATATATGCAAGCAGAACATGCACACACATAAAATAATTAATAAATTTAATATTTTAAAAAGCTACTAAGGTGAGTCTAATGCAGTCTTCTCTTCTGAACAAGACGGAATAGACTGGTTTCTTGTTATACCTCCAGTTGAAGTGCAAATAATGCACTAATTAAAACACATAAAAGTTTATAAAATTTGAAACAAAAGCTGCCATATGGCTTTATGTAGTGAAATGGAGGTGTTAAGAATAAAGACAGAAGGGATTGAAAAGATGGCTTAGTGCCTTTCTTGCTTTGGCAGAGGACCTGGGTTCAGTTTCTAACACTCATATGGTGACTCACACCCATCCATAACTTTAGTTCCACAGGATCTGAAACCCTCTTCTGGCCTCTATGGGCACCAGGCACACACCTGCTACACAGACACATATTCAGCAAAACATACACAAAAAAACAAAAAATAAGTAATCTATAAATGAAAGAACAAAAACAGAAAGTTCCATTAAGAGATACTGTAATAACCATAACAAGAATTTTGGTGACTTAAAGAGTATCAAAGACATCAAAATCATATGCACCTAGTCCAAAACAGTAGACTAACAACAAAGGAACTAACTATAAGTGAGGAAAAAAATGGCACATCAAGAATGTTGTGTTTGTGCATCTGGATTAGCAAATGAATTCCTGATGGTGCTCCTTGTTGATTTAAAATGAACAATATTAAAAGAAAAACAGAAATTCAGTTTAAAATACAATAACCTTTGAAGGAAAGAGAAGGAGGAAGATTCAAAAACCACAACTGGGGCTGGAGAGATGGCTCAGTGGTTAAGAGCACTGTCTGCTCTTCCAGAGGTCATGAGTTCAATTCCCAGCAACCACATGGTGGCTCACCACCATCTATAATGAGATCTGATGTCCTCCTCTGCCTGAAGATGTACATGCACGCAGAGCACTGTATGCATAATAAATTAAAAAAAAAAAAAAAACAACAACAACTGAAAAGCCAATGAGATGATTCAGCAATTAAGAGCACTCATTGGCTGCTCTTGCACAAGACCTGGGTTCAGTCCCTCATACCCACATGATGGCTCACAACCACCCTTAACCCCAGTTCCAGGGGATCTGATGCCCTCTTCTGGCCCTCATGGGCACTATATGCACATGCTGCACATAAACACATATAGACAAAACACTCAAATACATTAAATAAAAATAATCTTTGAAAGAGGAAGCTGGCCTTGGGAGACTTCTTTGTCCCTCTTCCTAATGTGGCCACATTGAAAAAGTGGAAAGTCATTATAGAAGGAAAGAAAGAAGGAAGGAAGGAAGGAAGGAAAGAAAGAAAGAAAGAAAGAAAGAAAGAAAGAAAGAAAGAAAGAAAGAAAGGTAGGTCTGCTCATCTCTTGCTTCATTAACCTTCTGTTGTCCCCATTACAGTAAAAGAGACTGGGTAAGTTCAAACCAAGAGATCTTTATTTTCTCAAAGCCTAAAGCAAAGGTATCACATATAACAAGTCTTCTTGCCGGCAGTGTACAGATGTCATGAAGACATCACAAGCAAGAGATAGAAGACTGCATGCATATTTTATGGTTTAGATATGAAATATCCTCCACAGGCTCATATGTTGCTCAGTTGGGGATGCTATCTGGGGAGGTTCTGGAGACTAGGATGTAGAGGAAATAAGGACATTAGGGGCTGTATCTTACCCTAAATACTTCCTGTCTTTCGGTTTCTTGGATTCCATGAAGAAAGCTGCTTTGTTCTATTACAGACTCCATTATACTGTTCTGCTTAACACAGCCCAAGACCGTGGACTCATACTAAGACTTTCACTGTTTGGGAAGTGGGGTGGGTGGGTGCTAACATCAACAAGAAACCAACACAGAAAACCGGAAGCCAAGAAGTGAAGTAGATACTGTGACTACCTAAGAGAGAAATGTAGGAAAAACTGGTCGTAAGAGCTGAAGAAGTCAAAGCATAAAATATAAGGAGGACTTAGAGGTGGGAGAAGGCTGATAGGAACACAACAGTGAAGGCCAGGTTCGTGAAGGTTTGGATGAGAATAAAGACTACGATAGACTAGAGACGCTACATTGTACAGTGTGGCAAAAATCAAACAAACCAAAAAACAAAACAAAACAAAACAAAACTTGCATCTTGTCTGTGCCCTGAGAGTTTGAGAGAAGCAGAATTTAAAGGTAATTTGTTACTTAATCCAATGGAAGAAATCCATCACTTGGGCTATGGAACAGTGTTTATTAACTATGTTTTTGGAGCAAGGAACAAAACAGGAAGATTGAAAACATATGTAGTTTGGCCAGAAAATTATGTAGTCTGGCACTTAAAGTTGCTGACAATAAGGCTGTGGTTGTTAAAGAGTCATTAGGGAAAAAAAAAGACAAGTTTTTGTACCAAGAAAATAAAAAGATTTCTTGAGGTTGCCTTAGATATCAGAGAGACTCCACCCATGCCAGGGCCAAATAATTTTAATTATTGGAAATTCATTTAAAACTCACTGGAAAAGATTTTCCCTTGAGTAGAGGGTGCAACCTGACACACTGCTTGCACAAGACCACCTAGAGAAGCATTTTCCACGAACCCAGCAGTATCAGGCACACGGAGGCTACTTTAACCATGGTCCAGCTACCACTCAGGCTGGCAGCAAAAACCTTGGCTTTGTCCACATAATGTTTTTGTGGGCATGAAGAGCATAAGAATTTCAAGGTCACAGAGGTTTCTATGCACATTTCAAAGGAAAGCCTGTTGGGCCAGGCAATGTGCAGAATGGACATATTCTTTATAGGATGCCATTGAAAGGGTGGATAAATAGAGCAGATGAAATTGCCCAGATGAGAATTAAAAGAAAACAGCTGAAGGAGAAACTTGCCATGAACTAGCAATTTTCAGTAGGCTGTTTTTAAAAGGAAGTTAATTAATATTTGATTAGTTGAGTTGGTGAATGATAAAATAGTATACTGAAACAATTCTAGAGTTTAGAGGTTTTTAGTCTCCCTGTTACTATTTCTGGCCTTTCAGTATTCCTTATTTCACATAAGTACCAGTAAAAGAAGAAGGCGTTTAAGAGAATCACTAAAGATCAAGGGATAATACATCTACAAATAACTTAGGATAAACTGTGTTTTTACAAGTAAAAGCTATCCCTGACAGAACTTCGTTTTGTTACTAGAATTTTAAGTAAACAATAATTGCCTGACTAAACAAGATTCTTGTTGCTAGGCCAAGAAGAAGGAGCGATGTGTGAGACCTGACTGCAGGGAAGACACAGGCAGAGAGTGATACTCTTTGAAAAGCATAATTAGCAAAAGTTAAACAGAAAATATTTATACCGATTCCTTATTAGCTGGTTAATTGTTGGCTTTTGTTCCCACATAAAGCAGTTTCATTGACCCTATGCTATGAGAGCTGCTACTTCAACAGCACCAGAGCTGTGCTGTATAGAATGCAGGGCTGATGTGGTGAAAAGAAAAAGTCCAAGACAAAACTGGGATTCCTTGCAGTAACTACAACTTGATCCATTATACATATAGAGTTCACATATATGCATGTGTGTGTGTATCTTCACTGGAAAATAAAAGGACTCTGCATTTTAAAATGTAATCATCTTATTTCTAAAGATGCTCTCCTAAAGATCAGTAGGATACAGGGGAAAGCTCCCATCATATTTAGCCCAACAGCATATTATTATTTTTTAATGTTTTTTAATTGAAAAATAAAATCATTCATATTACATCTCAATTGCTATCCCATCCCATGCATCCTCCCATTCCTCCCTCCCTCTCATTTTCACCCCATTCCCCTCCCCTATGACCCAACAGCACATTTTAATAGCTCTTAAAAGACCAAAATCCTTCGGCCATTATCAGAAGATAGACTTGGCTCACTTTCTGCATAAAAGAACATCTTCAGAAATAGATCTTCATAGCAGACAATAGGAACCTCAAAAAAGCAAACGGTGATTTTGATAAGGTTTCAAAATGTGAGGCAGAAAGTGATTGAGGAAGATAAGGTTTACCTCTGGCTTCCATGTACACAAAACAGACAGGCATCCACATACATGTATACACCCACACATAAGCACACACACCGGAGGAGAGAGAAACCTGTTTTTTAGGATCCCAAGTGTGGATGGATCGGAATGGTCTTGTGAGAGAACAGGTGATGTTAATCCACTCGAAGACCAACCACCTAGTGCGGGAGCTTGATTGTTGTCAGCTGAAAAGATCCCATGAACAGACTCTGGGAGGAGATATATAAATGAGCCCAGATCCGGAGGCGGGGCTTTTGGAGACTTCCAATAGTTTTGGCTGTTCACCGCTCCACTTCGAGAAGCTCCTAGAGAGAACCGCTAGCTGGAGGGAAGGCTTCAGGGCTCTGGCTCCTGCTGAGGTTCTGGGTTCTGGTTACTCCAGGTGCCAGCAGAAGAAATCCTGCTGATTATGCCAGGAGAATCGCTCCTCGGAACTGATATCCTTACAGTTTTGTTGTTGTGTTCCTTAATCCTCATTTCCTATGGTTTTGGTTAGTCGGGTTATAAGTGACGTACACTCAGTTAATAAATTGTAATAAAATATATTGGTTAAGAAAATTGAGCTACACACACCATGGCAATAGATTTTTTAAACTCATTTTTAAAAAGTCACTCATAAAATAGAAATGGAGACAAATAAAGGATAAACTGAACCTTTAAAAAAAAATTAGGCTTAAAGGGCAAAGGCACTTGATGCCGAGCCTAATGATGTACATTTGGTTCCACAGTGGAAGGACAGAACCAACTCCCACCAGTTGTCTTCTTACCTCTTTCCACAGGCGAATCACATACACACACACAACAAATTAAAAGATGCAATATGAAATACTTTTTTAAAACTAAAAATTTTCTATGTATTATGAAATTTCCCCATAGTTTTAGGGTTGGTGAAACTATGTAAAATTTTTCTGTGCAGAAAAGGAAGGCCTAATAAAGAAGTTATATATAGCTAAATTCCTAATAGTAACATTAACAATGTCTAGTATTTACTGAATACTTACTGCCAGACATTGCTGCTAAGTGTATGCGCTCAGATTCTTTTATTGTCAAAAAAACCTAAAACCTTTAAGGGTTTAGAGACGAAGAGGCTGAGGTATAGACTGTGCAGACTTCAAAGTACTATGTGGCAGGGTTATAAGCTTCTGATGTTTATTGACTCCAGAATTATTTATAGTTGTTTTTTGTTTTGTTAAAAATGAAAGGCTATTGTACATGCCTGTAATCCCAGCACTTGGGGAGGCAGAAGCAGGCGGATCTCTGTGAGTCTGAGGCCAGCCTGGGCTACAAAGTGAATCAAGGACAGCCAAGGCTACACCGAAAAACCCTGTTTTGAAAAACAAAAGCAGAAAACAAAAGAAGAGGAAAAGGAAGGAGGAGGAAGAAGAGGGGAGGAGGAGGAAGAGGGGAGGAAGAAGAAGGGGGGAGGAGGAGGAAGGGGAGAAGAAGCAGCAAGAAAAGAAGAAGGAAGGAAGGGAGAGGAAGAGGAGGAAAAAGAAGAAGATGATGATGATAATAATAATAATGGTGATGATGATGATGAACAGTAGTTTATATTTAGTCCTCCCACTTAAAATTGGCATTCAGGCTGATAATTCATAGTGACTTTGGGTAGCCTAATCTAAACTACCAAGTTTCTTTTCAGACAGTATGGCAAACTAGATATTAAAAATTCTTGCAACAAAATATCTAGATGTGCTGGATAAAATGCAATTGTCTTGTATTCTTTTTGTTTGATTGTTTTTGAGGCAGGATTTCTCTGCTGTCCTGGACTAGCACTGTAGACCAGGCTGGCCTTGGTCTCCCAGAATGCTGAGATTATAGGCATGCTCCAATGCGCCAGCCTGTCTTATATTTGTATACTTACTAGTTATGCTTAAATTTCAATAGTTTATTACTTAAAAGTCAAACAAGGCGACATCCAGTTCTGCCAACTCTTGCTTTTAATGAATTGAGTTCTCTTTTGTGTCTTATAATTTTGGGTTGTGTAGTTTTGTCTTCCTATAAAAACTAACTGAGAATCTTCTCTAGTCAGGATTAAGACTATGTTCATTGGGACTAGAGTGTCGATTAAGAGCACTTGTGGCTATGCCAAAAGGACCAGGTTCAATTTCTAGCACCCACAGGCTGCCCTTCGGACCATCTGTAACTCCAGTTCCAAGTGTTCCAGAGCCTTCTTCTGGCCTCTGCAAGCATTCCATATATGTGCTGCATGGATGTGTATGAGAAATACCCATAACACATAAATTTTTAACTTTTTAAAGTTAAAAATAAATATGTTCCTTGACTGTTTTATTTTTTACCTAATTAATTTTAAAAATCATTTTTCAATTTTGAAATTCTATGAACAGTAAGTAGTATAAAATTCAAACTTTAGACTCATATTAAGACATTCTCATAGTTACAAATTTTCAGGATAACTTATCTAGATTTAAGATCAAAGCAGAAAAGTCTCTTTGTTTTCCTATTCCCCCTACTTTATCTTACATTGAGGATGCTGCTATCTAGAATACAGGCTTTTCATATAAACACATGTTTTCATAAGGTATTTTGCTTTACTTGGGTTCTTTAACAAGCCCTATTACAATATGCGCTCGAATCTTACTTATCTTATTGTGTTGGACGTTTTTTTTTTTTTAAAGCTGAACTATACACACAAAAGCACAATTCAAATTCTCAATATATTTTGGATATATTATACAATCAACAGAGAAGCTGAAAGTAAATGATGGATAATGAAAGAGACAGACCATTCAAATGGTCTATAACGTGCCTATATTAGTATCAGAGAAAGAAGACCTCAGAGCAATAGATTTTAAGAGACAAAGAAGTAATATAAACGACAAAATAGCAATCCACCAATAATACAGCAATTTCTTAATTACATGTTTGTGTGCATGTAATAAGTACAGTTGACCATGGAGGAAGGAGTTACAGATAGGCTGTAAGCCGCCCAACATGGTTGCTCAGAACTGGACTTGATTCTCTATAAGAGCGATATTGTTTTAGACAGGGTCTAATTGTGTATCCTGAGTTCTTTTTCTTTTTTTGTTTGTTTTTTGTATTTTTGTTTTTCAAGACAGGGTCTCTCTGTATAACCTTGGCTGTCCTGGACTCTCTTTGTAAACCAGGCTGTCCTTGAACTCACAGAGAACCACCTAGCTCTGCCTCCTGAATGCTGGGATTAAAGGCATGTGCCACCATGCTTGGCCCAAAAATATGTTCTTAATCATTGAAACCATCTCTCCTGTTCTAAGACAGTAATCTTAAATGTACATATACAGAAAAATGAAAAAGAACAATGCTGGAGAACTCACATTTCCCAGCTTTAAAATTTTCTATGAAAGTACAAAAATCAAGATGATGTGATGTTCTTATAACAAGATATTCAAATGGGAAAAACACAGACTTCAGAAATCAACTACTGCATTTGCTGTTACAAGAGCCAAAAACATCCAGATAGGAATGAACTGGTTAAGTGGATATTCATGTACAAAAGATTAAAATTGGACTCCTATCTGGCATCATAAAAAAACAAAAAAACAAAAACTCAATTCCTAGCAACCATGGGCCAGGCTTTTTTTTTTTTTTTTTAAAAGATATGACAAACTCAAATCTAAAAGTTAAGAATTTTCTATTTTAAAAGATAACATCAAAACCATAAAAAGATAACTCAGAGAACAAAGACTGAAAGATGTTTGTAAACCATATACCTAACCTAGTAAGTGGCTTGTATCCATAATATAGAAAAGAAACTTACTATTTAACAATAGAAAAGATGCCAAAATAAACAAGATGCGTGAGTAGGCATTAGTCCAAACATATACAAAGCAGTAATAGACTCATGAAAAAAATAAGGATTAAAGGACAGAAAAACAGTCATAGAAAATTACAGGACATTTTGAAATAAAATAGATGGAGGCTGGCCAGATGCATCAGCAAGGAAAGGCACTTGCCATCAAGCCTAAGTTCAATCATTGAGACCTATATGGTTAAAGTAGATATTTATTCTCTGACCTCCAGGGATGTGTGTCCTCACCTCAAAAGAATTAAATAAATGTAATAAAAAAGAAGAAAAAGGAGGGTCCTGAAAAGTGTGGACTTTGCAAAGGTGATGGCTCCAAAAGTATTGGAGTCAGATGTGTCAAGCTCAGTAACACTTCTGAGAAGCCTCCAGGATCAGGTAATGGCTGTAACTACACAAGCAAGCACTGACAATGTTCAAGCTGGAACACATGCTACAGAGAAGGGCTGAGCTTCTCACATTGCTCATGTACCTTATGGATTTGAGTCACCTCATCCTGGAAGAAGCCTCAGGAGAATCTCTGCAGGGACATCCTGCAGTTTTGAGTCTGGTAAAGATTCACATGGATTTAGAAAACATCCCCAAGACTGCAGTGATGGGCAGCCTTGGCAAGAGTGACTCACTTTCGTTTAAGCTCTACCCCAGCAATATGATAAGCAGCTCTGAGGATAAAAAGGAAGATAAAGAGGGCCAGTCAGAAGCTTCAAGGAAAAAAAAAACTTTAAAAGGAGCATCTAAGAAATACATCCCACCATGCTTGGTTCTAATACATTATGATGAAACAGAAGCTGAGTGGAAGCAAAGGGTCTGGAACCAGCCAAGACACATGCATTGAGCAGTTGTTATTAGTGAGCTTAAGGAGCAGTGCTCAGACACCCCCCAGGGGGCAGACTCACGAGAATCAGCACAGGAGAAAGGACGGCAAGAGCAAGCAAGTGTTATGAGCTCACAGCTTCATTCCCTCACACACTTCAGCAACCACCAGTGCTATGATGGGAGGAATCACTCATTTATGAGGACAAGAATCCTATTAAAAAGAGGAAGATACCTAAGAATGTCAGAAGAAGAAAGGTTTTGGAGGCACTGGTGACGTGCTTATCCTGGAATTCTTTTTTGGCTGTTGCTGTGTTCTGTTTTGTTGTTTTTTGTTTGTCTGTTTGTTTGTTGAGACAGGATTTCTCTGTGTAGCCCTGGCTGGCCTTGAACTCACAAAGATCCACCTACTTGAGCGCTAGGATTAAAGGTGTGTGACACCACCCAGCCTTATCACTCTGGGACACTTCTAACTTTACTGTATATAGATGTTTTCATTGGGTTGTGTGTTGTAGGTGGGTGGCCTGCATTCTGGTACTCAGGTGGAAGGATGTCCACAACTCGGAGGGCTGGGAAGGTAGTCAAGCCCTGAGGTGAGTCAGTGTCCCAAGGGTATCCTGAGGCACTGGAGTCGAGAAGCCTCACAGCTCTAGTCTCTAAGCAGACCAAGGACTCATTGCAATGAACATTTGTAAGTTAAGCTGTTTTGGCAAAAAAGTATACTGTGTGATAAACAGTGATAGACTGCTGCTTCCAAGGAGAGATTTTTGTTTTGTTTTCTTTAGGGGTGGGGGCTGCAAGGCTAGAGGGTGGATATGGGGGGATAGGGAGATGAGTAGGATCAGGGTGCATGATATGAAATTCACAAAGAATCCATTAAAAGGTTTTTTTTTCTAAGAAAGGAAAATTAATACATCTAAGATGTAAGCTAATGGGGTAAAATTAAGTCGTTATTCAATGTAAAGTAACTATTTACTTACAGATCTCTTTTTACATAGGGTTTTTTTAACTGCAAAAGAAGCAGCCAAAACTATCAGCTGATGTTTATCATAAACAAACCAAAAGGAAATGTTTGCACATCCAGAAAAATAAGTCATAACACTATTATTAATTCTTCATCTATAGCAGCTGTTGTTTTCCTTTGTGGGAACTAAACAAAGTAATATGTTAAAAAACAAAAACAAAAAACTAGGGGGCTGTAAAGATGGCTCCTCACTTAAGAGCATCAGCTGCTCTTCCAGAAGACCTACCTTCCTAGCACCCACAACAGCAACTCATAACCTTTCATTCCAAGGACATACAATGTTCTCTCCTGGCCTCCAAGGGCAGGCACCAGGTATGCATACGGTATACTGCCATACATTCGGGCAAAACCACTCACACAGATAAAAATAAAAATATTTAAAAATTATATATGTATTTCAAAAAACTAAAAAAAAAAGTCAGAAAAAAATATCAAGAACAATATTTAAGAGAAAAGTACATTACTATAAGAAATTCCCGAGGGATCCAAGATGGCGGCGAGCAGTGAGGGATCCAAGATGGCGGCGAGCAGTGTGGACCGCGTTTGGAGGCTCCAGTGAACAATTCAGGGAATTGCACAGATTTCTGAGCCAGGAACACCGAGGTCCGAACATCACGGCAGCGGGAGTGCTCCACGGTTCGGAGGGACCAGGGTGCGGAGGACCTGCGTGCCCCTGCACACGGGAGGAGCGTGGTTTTTCTCTGATCGGAGCGGCAGCGGTAGAGGCGGCAGCACCAGCGGCACCAGCAGCGGCGGCTGAGGTTTGCAGCTCATAGCCTTCCGGTGGAGGCGATTGGTGTGGTGGCTGGTGGGAATTGCTGCGGGAGAGGGGACTCGGGGCAGGATTTGGGTCGCGTGGAGCCTTTGGACCCAGATTGGACTCGGCGGACAGTTCGGCCCCAGAGTCCCGGGTATTGGCCCGGCCCAGCAAACAATTCTGCCTGAGGCACTAACTCAGCGTGGCCATAGCTCCCCTGCTGTGGCGCAGGCGTAGTTGAGCACGCTGCTCCACACTAGGCACTACCTCAGCTCAGCGGCAGCTCCCCTGCGGGGACACAGTCTGGGCGGAGCACTTGTCCCACCACTGGCGCTAACTCAGAGCAGCCACAGTTCTCCTGCTGTGGCGCAGGCTTGGTGACGTGCTCGGTTCCATCCTAGGCACCACCTCAGCTCAGCGGCAGCTCCCCTGCGGGGACACAGTCCGGGCGGAGCACTTGTCCCACCACTGGCGCTAACTCAGAGCAGCCACAGTTCTCCTGCTGTGGCGCAGGCTTGGTGACGTGCTCGGTTCCATCCTAGGCACCACCTCAGCTCAGCGGCAGCTCCCCTGCGGGGACACAGTCCGGGCGGAGCACTTGTTCCACCACTGGCGCTAACTCAGAGCAGCCGCAGTTCTCCTGCTGTGGCGCAGGCTTGGTGACGTGCGCGGCTCCACCCTAGGCACCACCTCAGCTCAGCGGCAGCTCCCCTGCGGGGACACAGTCCGGGCGGAGCACTTGTTCCACCACTGGCGCTAACTCAGAGCAGCCACAGTTCTCCTGCTGTGGCGCAGGCTTGGTGACGTGCTCGGTTCCATCCTAGGCACCACCTCAGCTCAGCGGCAGCTCCCCTGCGGTGACACAGTCCGGGTGGAGCACTTGTTCCACTACTGGCGCTAACTCAGAGCAGCCGCAGTTCTCCTGCTGTGGCACAGGCTGGACAGAGCTCTCGGTTCCACCAGCTCTAAGACTCTGGTTGGACACAGTGTACAGTTTGAATCCAGAATTCCTGGCTGAGATTGGTGGTCAGTTCGGGCCCTGAGTCAATAACTGACCACAGCACGCACTTTGGGCCAAAAGGCCCTAGTGGAGCTTGGTGCGTAGTCCCAGCCCAAAAATTCTGGCTGGGCCCTGTGTGCATTTTGGGCCCAAAATCCCTAGCTGAGCTTGGCAGACGGTTCTGGCCCTGAGAATCTAGCTGAGTTCTGCCCGTGGTTCGGTCCCAGTGCTCCTGGCTGGACTTGGCAGGGAACACAGAAGGCTGTGGATACCTTGGCCTGACCCAACGCTCATTCAGAGACCCAGAACAATTGCAGGATCCACAGCAGAGAGGGACTGAGGATCACTGGCTGTGAGAGACCAGAACAACAGGGCTAACCTCCTAACATCCACACCAGTGAAGCTTTGAGCTCGCAGCCTAGGGAAATCGTAAGAAAACAAGTGAATCTATCATCAGACACCCTCCATTCAACTCTGAAAGCTACCCAACAAAAACAAAGACGGCAAGATGTCTAAAGGACAACGAAAAAGCATACGCAAAAAACCCCAAAACAACATGGCGTCTCCAGTTTCCAGCTATCCCAAAGAAAACCACCCAGAGAACTCAAATACAACGGAAATACAAGAAAATGACCTCAAATCCTTAGTAATGAGGATGATAATGGAGGAAACAAATAAAATTCGTAATCAAATGCAGGAAGACGCAGACAAACAGGTGAGAGACATAAAAGAAGCACATAGAGTGGAACTGGAAAAATTGCAGGAAAATGCAAACAACCAGATGAAAGAAATAGCTAAAACGGTTCAAGCTCTGAAGACCTATAAAGAGGCAATGGAAGAAACTCAGGAATATACAAAAAATCAGATGAAAGAAATCAAAAAATCAGTTCAAGATCTGAAAATGAAAATGGATTCAATGATAAACACACAGACAGAAGAAAAACGAGAACGTGAGACCTCAGAGAAGAAGGCGAGCAACACAGAGGTGAGCTTTTCTAACAGAATCCAAGAGATGGAAGAACGAATCTCAGGGCTAGAAGATACAATCACAGATATTGAATCAACCATTAAAGAAAATGCCAAATCTGGAAAACTCCTGACACAAAACATCCAAGAAATTAAGGACACCATGAAAAGAAGAAATTTGCGGATAATAGGCATTGAAGAAAGAGAAGACATCAGACTCCAGGGCCCAGAAACTATTCTCAACAAAATCATAGAAGAAAATTTCCCCAATCTAAAGAAAGAGATGCCTATAAACATACAAGAGGCCTACAGAACACCAAATAGAATTGACCAGAAAAGAAAAACTGCCCGCCACATAATAATCAAAACACAAAACATGCAGAACAAAGAAAAAATATTAAAAGCTGCAAGGGAAAAGGGCCAAATAACATTTAATGGTAAACCTATCAGAATTACACCTGACTTCTCAGCAGAGACCATAAAAGCCAGAAGGTCCTGGACAGAGATCCTGCAAACCCTAAGAGAACACAGATGCCAGGCCAGACTACTTTACCCAGCAAAATTATCAATAACCATTGATGGAGAAAACAAAATATTCCATGACAAAAACAAATTCAAACAGTACCTATCCACAAACCCAGCTTTACAGAAGGTACTAGAAGGAAAACTCCATCCCAAAGGGTCAAGCTACAACCAAAACTACCCAGGAAATAGATAACTATCCCATGGCAAAAACACAACTACACAAACGCTCGACTGGAAACAACATCAAAATTAAGACTCTTAACAGTCACTGGTCATTAATATCTCTCAACATCAATGGCCTCAATTCTCCAATAAAAAGACACAGACTAACCGAATGGGTACATAAACAAGACCCAACATTCTTCTGCATCCAAGAAACACATCTCACCCATAATGAAAGGCATTACCTCAGGGTAAAAGGTTGGAAAAAAATATTCCAAGCAAATGGTCACAAGAAGCAAGCAGGTGTAGCCATTTTAGTATCGAACAAAATAGAGTTTCAACCAAAATTAATCAAAAGGGATGAGGAAGGACACTTCATACTTATCAAAGGTAAAGTCAACCAAGATGACATCACAATTCTGAACATCTATGCTCCCAATACAAGGGCACCCACATATGTAAAAGATCTCCTAAAAAAGCTTAAACCACACATCGATCCCCACACAATAATAGTGGGAGACTTCAACACCCCACTCTCACTGAAGGATAAGTCATTGAAACAGAAACTAAGCCGAGAAATAACATCATTAACCAATGCCATGGGTCAAATGGATCTAACAGATATCTATAGAACCTTTCACCCAAACAAGAAAGAATACACCTTCTTCTCTGTACCCCATGGAACCTTCTCCAAAATTGATCACATCGTAGGTCACAAAGCAAGCCTCAACAGATACAAGAGGATTGAAATAATACCTTGTATCCTATCAGATCACCATGCTCTTAGGCTGCAATTCAACAACAACAGAAATAACAAAAAGCCTACACGTTTGTGGAAACTAAACAACTCTCTGCTAAATGACACCTGGGTCAGGGAAGAAATAAAGAAAGAAATCAAGGAGTTTCTGAAATTCAATGAAAATGAAGAAACAACATACCCAAATTTGTGGGATACATTGAAAGCAGTGCTAAGAGGAAAATTCATAGCACTAAGTGCCTTTAAAAAGAAATTGGAAACATCGCACATAAGCATCTTAACAACACAACTGGAAGCCCTAGAAAAAAAAGAAGCAGAAACACCCAAGAGGAGTAGACGCCTGGAAATTATCAAACTCAGGGCTGAAATTAACAAATTAGAAACTAAGAAAACAGTCCAAAGAATCAACAAAACCAAAAGCTGGTTCTTTGAGAAAATCAACAAGATAGACAGACCATTAGCCAAACTAACTAAAGGCAGAGAGACAGTATTGAAATCAACAAAATCAGAAATGAAAAGGGAGACATAACAACAGACACCGAAGAAATTCAAAGAATCATAAGATCCTACTTTGAAGGCATATACGCCACAAAATTTGAAAATCTAAGGGAAATGGACGATTTTCTTGATCAAGTTCACTTGCCAAAGTTGAGTGAAGAACAGATAAACAAGTTAAATAGTCCCATCTCCCCGACAGAAATAGAAGCAATCATCGATGGTCTCCCAACCAAAAAAAGCCCAGGGCCAGATGGTTTCAGTGCAGAATTCTACCAGACCTTTAAGGGCGAGCTAATACCGATACTCTTCAAGCTACTCCAAAAGATAGAAATGGATGGAAAATTACCAAATTCATTCTATGAGGCCATAGTCTCATTGATACCTAAACCTCACAAAGACTCAACAAAGAAAGAGAATTTCAGACCAATTTCTCTTATGAACATAGATGCAAAAATACTAAATAAAATACTTGCAAAACGAATACAGGAGCACATCAAAGATATCATTCATCATGACCAAGTAGGCTTCATTCCAGGCATGCAGGGATGGTTTAATATACGGAAATCCATCAATGTAATCCATCATATAAACAAACTGAAAATAAAAAACCACATGATTATCTCCTTGGATGCAGAGAAAGCATTTGATAAAATTCAACACCCATTCATGTTTAAAGTTTTAGAGAGATCGGGGATACAAGGCACTTTCCTCAACATAATAAAGGCTATATACAGCAAGCCAATAGCCAAAATCAAAGTAAATGGTGAGATACTCAAGGAAATTCCTCTCAAATCGGGAACAAGGCAAGGCTGCCCACTCTCTCCATATCTCTTCAATATAGTACTCGAAGTTCTAGCCAGAGCAATAAGACAACAAAAGGAGATCAAGGGGATCCAAATGGGAAAGGAGGAAGTCAAATTATCCCTCTTTGCAGATGATATGATAGTGTACATAAGTGACCCTCAAAACTCCACCAGAGAACTCCTAAAGCTGATAAACACCTTCAGCAAATTGGCTGGATACAAAATTAACTCAAAAAAGTCTGTAGCCTTCCTATACACAAATGACAAGCTTGCAGAGGAAGAAATTAGGAAAACCACACCTTTCACATTAGCCACAAGCAATATAAAATATCTAGGAGTTACCCTAACTAAGCAAGTGAAGGACTTGTATGAAAAAAATTTCAAAACTCTGAAGAAAGAGATTGAAGATGACCTGAGAAGATGGCGTGATCTTCCTTGCTCATGGATCGGGAGAATTAACATAGTAAAAATGGCCATCCTACCAAAAGCAATCTATAGATTCAATGCAATCCCTATCAAAATAACTACACAATTTTTTAAAGACATTGAAAGTTCAATTCTGAACTTCATATGGAAAAACAAAAAACCCAGAATAGCTAAAACAATCTTGTACAATAAAAGATGCTCCGGAGGAATCTCCATACCTGATCTCAAACTGTACTATAAAGCAATAGTACTTAAAACAGCATGGTACTGGCACAGCAACAGGCTGGTTGATCAGTGGAATCGAATCGAAGACCCAGATATGAATCCACACACATATGGTCACTTGATTTTTGACAAAGAAGCCAAATCCATTCAATGGAAAAAGGATAGCATCTTCAACAAATGGTGCTGGTCTAACTGGAGGTCTATGTGTAAAAAATGAAACTGGACCCATATTTGTCACCTTGCACAAAACTCAAATCCAAGTGGATTAAAGACCTCAACATAAAACCAGAGACACTAACTCACTTAGAAGAAAAAGTGGGAAAGAGCCTGGAACATATTGGCACAGGAGACAACTTCCTGAACAGAACACCAACGGCCCAGGCCTTAATGTCAACCATTAATAAATGGGACCTCATGAGGCTGAGAAGCTTCTGTAAGGCAGGAGACACTGTCAAGAGAACAAAGCGACAGCCTACAGACTGGGAAAAAATCTTCACCAACCCTACATCTGACAAAGGTCTAATATCCAAAATATATAAAGAACTCAAGAAATTAAACACCACCAAACCGAATAACCCAATTGAGAAATGGGGCTTGGAACTAAACAGAGAATTCTCAACAGAGGAGTATCAAATGGCTGAGAAACACTTAAAGAAATGCTCAACCTCCTTAGTCATCAGGGAAATGCAAATCAAAACAACTCTGAGATTCCATCTTACACCCATCAGAATGGCTAAGATCAAAAATTCAAGCGACACCACATGCTGGCGAGGATGTGGGGAGAGAGGAACACTCCTTCATTGCTGGTGGGAATGCAAACTAGTACAGCCACTTTGGAAATCTATCTGGTGCTATCTCAGAAAAATGGGAATAGGGCTTCCTCAAGACCCAGCTATTCCACTCCTTGGAATATACCCAGAAGATGCTCCAGCACACAACAAGAAAATTTGCTCAACCATGTTCATAGCAGCCTTATTCATAATAGCCAGAACATGGAAACAGCCTAAGTGTCCCTCAGTAGAAGAGTGGATAAAGAAACTGTGGTACATATACACTATGGAATACTACTCAGCTATTAAAAACAAGGAATTCCCGAAATTTGTGGATAAATGGATTGAGCTAGAAATGATCATAATGAGTGAGTTAACCCAGAAGCAGAAAGAATCAAATGGTATATACTCACTTATATCTGCATACTAGCCCAAGGGGCATGTCCCACGAAAGCCTTCACTTACCAGGAAACTGGGACAGAGGGGAAGGCATCCTATTGGGACTCTAAATGAGAGACGCATGGGAGAACAGCAAAATAAAAGGATCCAGAGGGTCCTAGAAATCTACAAGTAGAACAATATGATAGGCAGATTTGGGCCCAGGGGTCCCGCTCAAACTAAGGCACCAGCCAAGGACAATACAGGAGGTAAACTTTAAACCCCTTCCCAGATCTAGCCAATGGTCAGAATACTCTCCACAGTTGAGTGGAGAGTGTGATACGACTTTCTCACATACTCTGGTGCCTCACATTTGACCATGTCCCCTGGAGGGGGAGACCTGGTGGCACTCAGAGGAAGGACAGCAAGTAGCCAAGAAGAGACTTGATACCCTATGAGAATATATAGGGGGACGTAATCCCCCTCAGGAACAGTCATAGGGGAGGGGAATAATGGGAAAATGGGGGGGGAGGAATGGGAGGATACAAGGGATGGGATAAACATTGAGATGTAACAAGAATAAATTAATAAAAAAAAAAAAAAAAAAAAAAAAAAAGAAATTCCCAATCAGGAGGATAAAAGGGTTGCCAGGCTAAGAAGCGTGTGTGTGCAGTACATGTGAGAACAAAGACTTTTATAAGTAACATAAGTAGACACTATGCACATAAATATGCAAAGCAGATTCCATGTTGTTTCAGCATTTGTGAGACACACCAACAACAACTGACCACAGTCTAGTGGGCACTTTTCATTTATATGGGGATTAGCCAGAAACATAACTGCTGGGTGGATTGCATTTATTGGAAACAAAAGCAAACTTTAGAGTATGGGGTCCTCTAAGGAGTCAGCTTTTTGTTTTCTGTGGGTGATACACAACAAGAATTCTTTGCAGTCAGGGTTAGGGCTGGAGTTGGCAGGATGGGGAGAACGGCTTTGACTGACAAGAACTGAGTTCTGCTCTTACACTTGGCCCCTGGGCTGCTAACCCCACTCTGGAGCATGGTTGCCCCATGTAGTATAAAAATGGGATAAGTTCAGAGCTACTGGTAACATCTCCCAGGAGTTCCACATCAGCTGGGTTATAACAGCACTTTCACTACTCCTGAAGACCCATCAAAGGAAGCTGCTATAATTTCAGGCTACAGCTTTTACAGAAAACAGAGGAGCTGTCACTACTTTAAAAGCTCTGGCCAACCTGCTGGCAACTCCTGCTATCCAACACACCCGACGACAGCTCCAAGAGTCTTCACATCTGCTATCACAGCTTTGCGTGTCCCATGCTAGCCCAGAAGACTTCTACCTGCTGCATAGTGCAACTGTCACAAGTGTGGAAAAGATTTGGCTTAGCCACCCAGCCAACACTTCAGATATCCCCACTCTTGTCATAAAAAGAAGCATCTCTCCCACTCATGACAGTATACTTGCAGGCTATATGACATGCAGAAACTGCACAAAGACGAATGCAAACATGTCCCTGCCCTTTCCTATGTATGAAGCCCACCCCGTACTCTCATGAGGAGACCTCCATCCTAGCACTGCCAACTGTATTCAGCATAGGCCATGATAAAGCCTCACTCAGATAAATTTATACTTATCATGATTTCTACTACAAATAGCGTTGGTTGCAGCAAGAGTTGCTAATACCAGGGCTGCCGGTCCAGAAAATGCCTAGCAGCGAGAGGACAGCTGGAGTGCTCCAAAGAGCAAAGAGCTGCTAGGAAAGCTGTTAGATTTGCCCAGAGAAGTTGGGAAAGCTGTTAATGCTACCTGCAGAGAGATGTTAATGCTGAAAGAGCTCAGGGTTCACCCTAAGGAATCAGAGCCACTGACGCAAGGCTCAGAGAACTGTACGCAGGCCTCAGTGACAGACTCTGTCTTAAACAAGGTGAACTGAGGAATGAGCTCTAGCCTCCACATACACCTACATACATACATACTTGTACACTTGCACAGACACACCACTCACAGACACAAAGACTATAAAAAGTAACTCACAAGGTACTGCACTTAAAAAGCTTTTCATACAAACTGTGATTATAGTAAAGAAACATTGATAAAATATTATAAAATGGCGGCTGTTAGTTATTTTTATAAAACTGTTTCTCAGTTTCCCTCTTAACCCAGCTATCACACAAATAATGAGACTCTTATATATTATTTTAACAAGTTTCATAGCACAAGAACTGAGCAGTTCGCACTCTATTCTTAACCCTCTAAGCTAATTTGATTTCCTCCAGCATACATCCCAGAAATACTTGCACTTTGTAGCTTTCTTTGACGAGCTGTTTCTCAGTCCCTCCTGGACATCTGCCTGTGGCTGACCCCCCTACTTCCTCCTCTTTAACTCCTCCTTCCCTGGTTGGCAAAAGGCCAGCCCTATTCTCTCCCTTGCTCAGCAATTGGATGTAAGCTACTTTACTGGATACCAGGGGACAATTGGGGAACCAGTGTTTACACAACATTGAAAGAGGAGATTCTTAGAACAAGGATTGCAACCATATATGGGGGTAGGAAGTACAGAAATTAGCATCTGAATTACAATAACCTTATGCCTACAGGTGGCAATGCAAACAACAAACACAAAAATGTTACCAATTCAATAGCCAATGAAAGATGCTTTTCTAAAGAAAGCTAACCCAGCTCAACTAGGATTAAGTTATATCTCAAATCTGGTAAATGGCTGCTTACTTGAAATCTAAACTATCAAACTCATCAATAACACAACAACGTGAGTTTCATCTTTGGAAATCAAGTACCATTTTACTCCTTTATCAAATCAGTGTATTTCAGACCACTTAGGTTTTACAAGATGTATGTAGGTATCAGTGAGACCCGAATCCTTCAATTTCACTCAGTTATCTACCTTGTTCAAACGAAGAATGGATCTCTGAATATATGTATATGTTAAAAGTTTCAGGTAAAAAACACATTATCATAAAATGACATAATGTTATATTTTCTAAAACAATCAAGACTGTCATTTTTGGTTCAAACTAAGTAGCTGGTATTAAAATACTGTCCTGCCACAAACACCTACAAAAGCTAGACATGTGGATGTAGTCTATATCTACTTGTATATGCATAATGTGTGGGGGCAGGGGGGGTTTAAACAGGCAATATGATTCTTGAGGAAAAAAACAAAAGCAGATAAACCAAGTTCTACACTGGCTTCATCCTCACGAGTATTTCCTAAACAGTAAGAAAATACTGACTAATAAAGAGAAGAGCAAGCAGTCTTTGCTAGGGTGATCAAATGAAAAGTATAATTGGGGCTACTAAAACAATTGAATTGTACGTTATTAGACAAGAAAGAAAAAAGGCTACAAAGATCTACTTTTAAAAATTCTGAAGTGTCCTTATCTATAGTCTAGGACAAGAAGAAATTCAGAGGCTGCACAATTCTGGGAAGACAAAAGAGTCCAGATTCAATCAAAGGCAAAAAATACTTAGAAAGCAAAGCCCTTAACAAAATCTTAAGGTGACAAGATTTTAAGATTTAAATATTGGTCTTAGAAAGAGAATTAAAATAACTAACATATTAAAGACAATGGAGAAAATGTGAGATAAAATGTGAAGAAAAAATTAGAACCTATAAAAATTATACAGACAGCCTACAACTACAAAATACAAGAACTAATGCTTAGTTTAACAGCAGATGAGACAAAACAAACAAAAACAAAGCCAACCCAAACAATCCAAAGCCCTGGCAAATTTAAGAGATAGACTAGCTATTCAAACTGAAACACAGAATAAAATTACAAAGAGCGTGTGCTAGATGGGATGCAAATAGTCATAAATACAACTAACAATCAGAAAAAATTGGCAGAAACAATAAATACTTGAGTCAATAATGGATAAAGTTTCCAACTTTTTTTTTCTTTTCTTTTTCTTCTTTTTTGTTTGTTTGTTTTTTCAAGACAGGATTTCTCTGGGGCGCTTTGGCTGTCCTGGATTCTCTTTATAGGGCAGTCTGGCCTCGAACTCACAGCAATCCATCTGCCTCTACCATCCTGGATGCTAGGATGGTAGGATTAAAGGTGTGCACCATCAAACTAACTTACAGATTCTCAAAAAGGCAATGAACACCAAAGAGGCTGCATACCAATGAATTTAAGATGACATCCAATTATATTATTAAAAAATTATTAAAAAGTAAAAAGATGGCTTCAAAAACAGTGAGAAAGAAAGGGCATATGTTGGATGGTTATTAATACTTAATATAGAATCATTTAAAAAATATTAAGAATGAAGATAAGTGGCTAGAGATGGCTAAGTGGTTAGGAAAACTGACTGCTCTCCCAGATGACCTGGGCTCAATTCCCAGCACCCACAACCACAACAGTGGTTCACAACTGTCTGTAATTCATGCATGTGGTATATAGATATATATTCAGAAAGAACACCAATTCATATAAAATAAATAAAACTTAAAAAGATAGATGACTTCATAATACAAACTAGAAATACCAACAAAATGGCATCCTTAAACCACTCAAAGAAAAAAGTTTAATCAACACAAAACATAGAGTTAAAAGAAAAATCCTCCAGAACTGTAAGAAACAACTAAAGACATCTGCATATGCTATGGTTTGAGTGGGCAATGGCCATATAGGCTCATGTGTTTGAACACTTAGTGCCAGCAGATGGCTCTGGTTTTTGTAAAGTTGTAGAAGCCTTAAGAAGGGGCACATGCCTGTAATCCTAGCACTTGGGAGGCAGTGGGAGGCAGATCACTGTGAGTTCGAGGCCAGCCTGGTCTACAAAGTGAGTCAAGGACAGCCAAGGCTATACAAAGAAACCTTGTCTTGAAAAACGAAGAAGAAGAAGAGGAGGAGGAGGAGAAAGTGGTTGTGGTGGTGGTGGTAGTACTATTAGTAGTTCTTGTTGTGCCTTGGTGGAAGAAGTGAGTCGCTGAAAAAAAAACCTTGAGACACAAACAACTTCCCATCTGCTCTACTTACCATGGATGTAACGTGAAAAATTGCCTCCTGCTCCTGCTACTATACTTCTTGTGCAGCCTTTGAAACTGTGTGTCAAAATAAACCCTTCCTCCTGTAAGCTGTCTCTTGTCTGAATTAGTTTTTATCAAAATGTATCTATGTTTTCAATAACTGTTCACCCTTTGAGGTATAAGTAGCTACACTTTATTGTTCTAATGAAAGGGGAAACATGACCTAATTCTAGAAAGAAAAAGAAAGTAACCAACCTCAAAATGATTTTTCTTTTATATTATAATATAGCAAATTCATACATTTCTGTGTATATGTTTTTTAACGAATACTGGCAGAAAACTGGGTTTTCCAAGTAGTACCTATTCAACAAACCATGGAAGGAGAGACAGAGAGAGGGGGAGGGAGGGAGGGAAGGGGGGAGACTGTGCATACACACACACACACACACACACACGCACACACACACACACAAAAAAAAAAACCTGGATTGTTCTTTTGTAAAAATTTAAAAGAGAATGTTTCTAAGAAAACATTTCTGGAATTAAAGAGTACATTAACTGGATCATAAGCAACAGAATAAACTCAGGTTTTCCAAATGGTTAGTGAATTAGATACATAAACCACCACTTCAGTAACATTCCTATTTGATGTTGAGCACACTGTATGAGGCACAGATTTTAGTAAGAAAGAAAAAAAATATATGGGACAGGATAGATAATGGCTCACTTGGTGAAGTGCATGCCTTAAGGCTTGAATTCAATTCTCACAACAAAGATAAAAATAATAGGTTTGGTAGCATCTGTTTGTAATTCTAGCCCTAAGGAGATGAAGACAGGAGATCCTTGGGGCTCACTAGTCAACTTGTCTAGCCTAATTAAAAAGCTACAGGCACTAAAGGAAGGCAAACAAAATAACTTAGGATTGTCTTGCAGCCTGAACCCAAGCTTACATTATCATAGATAGATAGATAGATAGATAGATAGATAGATAGATAGATAGATAGGAGCTAGGAAAGTGCCTCAGAAAGTAAAATGCTTGCTACACAACTATAAGAACCTGAGTTTGAATATATCTATCATATTATGGAAGGAAGGAAGAATGGATGGATGGATGGATGGATGGATAGATGGATGGATGGAAGGATGGATGGATGGAAGGATGGATGGATGGAAGGATAGATGGACAGTCTAGGAAGGTGGCTCAGAGTAAAGTGCTTGCTACACAAGAGTAAGAGCCTGACTTTGAATACGTCTATCATATTATAAATGGATGGATGGATGGATGGATGGATGGACGGACGGACGGACAGACTAGGAAGGTGGCTCAGAGTTAAGTGCTTGCTACTCAAGCTTAAGAGCCTGAGTTGGATCCCTAGCAGCCACCTCAAACACTGGTGGTATGCCATGCCCCTGTAATTCTCATACTGGAGGAATAGGGAGGAGAGACAAAGATCCCAGGAGCTTGCTGGCCAGCTAGTCTAGCTGAAATGGTAAATTCCAGGATCAATGAAAGACTTTCCCTCAAAAATAAATAAATAAAATATGGTAGAGGATCACAAATAAAAAACCCACAAAGTTGAATTCTGGCCTTCACATGCATAGGCAAACACAACTGCCCAACCATGTGCACACCCACACACCACACATCCACACAAATAAAACCATGAGTGTGGTGCACACCTATATTCAAAGCTTATGGGAGTCTTGAAAAAGGAAGGACTGCCAGGTGTGGTGGCGCATGTCTTTAATCACAGCACTTAGGAGGCAGAGGTAGGCGGACTACTGTGAGCTGGAGGCCAGCCTGGTCTACAAAGTGAGTCCAGGACAGCCAAGGCTATTCAGAGAAATACTGTCTCCAAAAAAACAAAACAAAACAAAACAAACAAAAAGAAACAAAGAAAGAGAAAAAGGAAGGACTGCAATTAGTTCAAGATCACCCTGAACTATATAAGCAGTACCAAACCAACTAGCACTACACAGCAAGACTGTGACAAAAATAAAAAAAGAGAAAGAGAAGAGAGGCCAAAGGCCAAGTGGTGGTAAATGTCTTTAATCTCAGCACTCAGGAGGTAGAGGCAGATAAATCTGAGTTTGAGGCCAGCCTAGTCTACCAAGTGAGTCTACCAAGGACAGCCAGGGCTATCCAGAGAAACTCTGCCTCAAAAATCCAAAAGGGATGTGGAGAAACGGGGGGAGAGGAGGGTGTAGAGATAGGGGTTGAAAAGAAAGAAAAGGGAATATAGAAATATATAGGGAAGAATGGGAGGACACAAGGGATGGGATAACCATTGAGATGTAACAAGAATAAATTAATAATAAAAAATTAAAACAAACAAACAAACAAAAAGAAATATACAGGGAACATAGAACAAAAAGTAGAATAGTCAATCTATTCAACTTAATGCCTTAATTGTCACTCACAAGGTTATTTTTAATTCACTAGTATAGAACTTTGTATATAGATGCAAAATAAGTTTAATTTTAGATGTAGTGTTATAGAATTCAAATTTAAGATTATTCTTCACACACACACACACACATATATATATCCTCTAATATGCAGGATTGTATCCATACAACTCAATTATAATGCAAGGTTTATTTCCAATACTTTGAAAGTGCTACTGCAGGTTGTTAAGGATAAATAAGTTATACAAGTTAACTTGTTAGTTGATGAAATCATGGTCATATCAGTTACCAGTCTATTTTTATTACAAGAATCTTAGGTACAAAAGATAGATACAATTCTATAGAAAGATAAGGTAAAATAGTTAGATAAGGTCTTCAAAACCTCAGACATACAGAACATGGTATTTTAAAAATGTTTTTATTGTTTTTAAGATTCATTGACAATGAGACAGGTTAACTCATAACAACACCCAGCCTACCTCAAAGAGGCTGATGAGGATCAAAGAACCTCCTTATGGAGATGGCTTCAAATGTGGCAAATCAGCCACTGGGCAAAATGCCGTTTCTACCACAGACAGAATTACACCTAAAAAATAAGGCCAGCTTAGATGCAGGCAGAGTCAATAGCCAAACTCTGCCAAGACAGGGTAAGCAAGCCCTCAATAGCTCCTACCTCACAAATATGTCTGCCAGATATATTGGGCCAGAAGGCTGAAGATGATGTTCCAACGTTATAGAGAATTTTGGGTGATGGCTCAGGAAGCAAACTGTCTCTGTCATCTTCTCATTTGGAAAGCTACCAACCTGCACCCTCTGTAGACTCAGGTAATCAATTTTATTCCTTCTCAAATCTCTGATGGGGTTGAAGATCAGATAGTTTAGTCTTAAAATTAAGCTTAGTTATTTAGGGGTTAAGATGTTTTTAGGTCTAGATGTTTTAAGTTAATAATGATGAGGTATGATAGATATTGATTTACATTCAGAATTTTAGTACCACCAAGATAGGAAAAAATGTTTTCTTCAAGGGTGCCAAATACAAATAGCCAAAACACTAAGAATGTAACATTTATATAATTCCTGATTATTTCATGGTTCTTGCTGTAAGTAGTTTATTGTATATATGAATAATAATATAAAAGTATATGTAAAAATTTTTTAAATTTATTAAAAAAGAAAAATTTATGTCCTCGACTATGTCTATGATTTTTTGAAGGAAGATGTTATGTGTAAAAGATTTTTTTGAAGGAATTAATATGGCGCTGGAGAGATACCTCAGCAGTTAAGATCACTTGCTGTGTCTGCCTAGGACCCAGGTTAAGTTCCCAGCACCCTATATGACAGCTCCCAACTGTCTGTTGGGGGATGATTTTGTGCACTGTGTATTCAGATGCTGGTTTATGTGCCCAAAGATCTGACTGCAGTTCAGACATGGACACTGTCATTTCTATGAAGAATCTCTTGTCTGAGTGTTGTATAAAAATTGTTCTCCGTCATGTCTGATTGGTTAATAAAGAGGTGAACAACCCATAGCTAGGCAGGAGAGTTAGGTCTGAGAGCAGGTGGAGAGGTGGGAAAGGAAGAAGTGGGTCAAGGAGAAGGCGGCCATTAGGAAATGGCCAGGAGAAGCTCACCATGAGGACACACAGATGGAGCAGAAGCAGCCAAGACCATACTAAGACGGCAAGTAACAGGAGGCATGTGGCTGGGAAGAATAGAATCGGGTTAGAATAGATCACCATCTGCCCAGAAAGCTTATTAATAAATGTAATAGGTCTCCCTGCCATTATTTGGGAGCTAGAAGGGGAGTAGAAAAAAAACATTTATATTATTTTATAACTGTCTCTGACTCCAGTTTCATGGAATGATACCTAGTCTGACTTCCAAGTCTGACTTAGTGACTTCCTGCAGTGCACATACACACACACACACACACACACGGGGGGGGGGGTAGTGTCTTTTCTATACCTTTGTAAATAACCTAATGACTCTTAACTAGTTTTGTATTTGTTAACCAGTGGAACAATAACTACAAGAAAGACATCCCCAAATTTTTCTTTAATATGATTAGCCAGGCTAGTGAGAGACCTGTAAAGCCACAACTCAGGAAGTTAAAGGCAGGAAGGCTGCAAATTCAAGAGCACGCAAGCAAGTAGAAGCCAGCCCAGCACAACTTAGTGAAATCTATCCCAAAGGGTTGGGAACATAGTCCAGTGGCAGGGTGTTTGCCTAGCATGTACAAAGCCCTGGGTTTAATCCATAGTACAACTTAAGTAAGCAAATATAAAAACATGATTATAGAATAGTTCTAAGTAAATATTAAGCCCATTAGCTATGTATTTCTTTAAGTTTTCATGTGACTCTTGCCACCTCCATCTCTGCGTGTATGCTACTGAGTTAGTTAACCAACATTTAAACAGATGAATAAAACAAAAGCTTTAACTGAATTCATTAACACAAACTCTGACCTTACTAGAAAATATATAATACAAGAAAAGATACTGTAGTCTTTCACTAACAATTCAAGTATTGATATCATTAGGGGGGAAAAGTGGTGTGCGTGTGCGTGCGTGTGTGTGTGTGTGTGTGTGTAAGACAGGGAGGGGAGTAGGGAGGGAAGGAGACAGACTGAGACTGGGTACACAGAAATGTGGAGCAAATAAAAGAAAATATCTGGGGAGCTGGAGAGATGGCTCAGAGGTTAAAAGCACTGATTGCTCTTCCAGAGGTCCTGAGTTCAATTCCCAGCAACCACATGGTGGCTCACAACCATCTATACTGGGATCTGAGGTCCTCTTCTGGCATGCAGGTATACATGCAGATATAGCACTCTAATACATAAAATAAATCTTTTAAAAAAAAAGATATCTGTAGTTTTAAGACAATTTCATCTTTAAGAAATAAATTAAGAGAAAATATAAATCAGACAAAAATAAAGCATGAAAACTTCAATTCACAAGCTTTGTTCTCTTTTCTTTAAATACTAGCTATAGTGGCTTGTGCCTGTAATACCAGCACACAGGAAGCTGAGGCAGGAGGGTTAACATGAGTTTTGGGATCAGCCTGGGCTAGACATTAAGTTCCAGGGCAACTTGAGTTACGATGTGAGATTCTATCTCAAAATTTTAAAATTAAATATTGGAACCTGTGAGGCAGCTCTGAATTGCATGTCGAACAATGTGTGTTGAATAAATTATAACAAAGTTTAATCTTTCAGTTTTTACAAACAAAATCACATGTATCTATCACTATACATTTACCACACATATAAATAAAATAAATGTCAAATCTTACATATACATATATACTTTAAAGTATAGTGTACAAAGATATACAATTCAAGTAACAGAAAGAAGTAGGGGAGCTCTCGGAGAAACTTCAAGATAAGATAGAAGAAGATAGGTACCATGAAGGGATAAAGTCGTTGGAGTAGGAAGGACGCCGCTAACAGTGGGCTATGGTGGAATGCTACATTTTCCCAGTTGGGCCACAGCCGTATTTCTGAACCCACATGATCCTCCAGAAAATTCTACTGACCTTTCCTTGACTCTCGAGTGTGATTTAGTGATAGTCGTAAAAAACATAACAAGGTAAAAGAACAGTAACTAATTCCAAAGGCTATCTTCGAAAAGGCAACATGGTTACAATCTCTCTGTCTCTCTTACCTTACCCTCTTTCTTTTTCCTCCCTCCTCCCCACTCGCCCCCTTTCTTTCTTCTTCTTTTCTTTTTTCTCTCCTTTCATCTTTCCTCCTTTCTCCTTTCTTCCTCCTCCTTTCTCTCTCCCTCTCTCTCCCTCTCCCGCCTCTGTCTATCTCTCTCAGAATGTTCACCATCTGAAGCCAGTTTCTGTGCTATAAAGAAGTCCAATATGAGCAAAGGCCATATACACATGCCTCAGCAGCAGCTGAGATTTCAGTAATGCACACGAGTGAATAAAGCTTCAGGTCATTACAACCCAGTCTAAAAAGTCTTCTGGATGAGCTCTGATACTAAATGAAGCAGAAGCAGATATCAGCCACCTCTATGTGAATCCCAAGCAATAATAAGCGGTGGTTGTGTGTTATTAATAGTCACAGTAGTACTAAAGGAACATCTCTTCTCAGCCCTTCTTTGTCACACAATTTACTGTTAAACTGGTATACAAAAGCAAATTAGAAAATTATGACGACTATCCTCATAAGCTTAAGACATCAATCTTTATAGTATAGATGCACATGTTTTGAAGTATTTAATGGAGCATGAATGAAAAATTAATAGAATTCAGAGCATGATAGGGACAGCAAATTCCACAATTTGGCAAATCAACGGCAACACCAAAGCTACAGTTAAAATAGGCCTTAAAACTAAAGCAGCACTTAAAGGCTTACCTTACTATGTCCAGAGCAAAGAAATAACAAGAAAGATGTAGGAATGTTATACCTGTACCTTCACTGTATCAATTTCCCTCAGGAAAATATATAGCAATAGCTTTCACAGGATGACTACTACATGGGAAAAGCAGGCTTTGGTAACAATTTTACTTGCAGTTCAAGTTTTTTAGGAAGCCAGGTGTAGCAGTGTACACCAATCTCAGCATTTGGAAGGTTGAAGTAGGAAGTCAGGACACAGCCAGGTGAGTTGGCACATGCTTGTAATCCCAACACTCGGCGAGGCAGAGGCAGGCAGATCGCTATGAGTTCGAGGCCAGCCTAGTCTATAAAGAGAGTCCAGGATAGGCAAGGCTACGTAGAGAAACCCTATCTTATGTGTGGGGGGTGTGGAGGGTGGCGGGAGGGGCCTTAGGATACACAATTGGACCCTGTCTAAAACAAGAAAAAATACACAGCACACATATATGACAAGCAAATACTAGTGGATGATGTCACCTATCATTGCTCGGTCACCATCAAAGAAAAGTGAGTGCTCTCAGTGACTAGAGTGCGCTGGAAAACCTACCACAAGCTGCCCATAATATAGAGACTTACGGGGAATAAACAAACATGAAAAATTCAGGATCAGAACTAATCCCCAACTAGTTGTTTCTGCCACACACAGGTGGCAAAGTATATTAACTGGGAAGCTATGCACATAGGTTAAAATGTACACAATCTACACAAAAGAGCACAGCAATTCTCTCTGTTTGGATATCTTGGATTCAACTACCCAGAGGAATAAGCATATTACATATAAGCAGGCAATTTTTCATAAACACTGTTCCATCATATTTCAGTTTTCTGATGACCCGAGATAAGAGCAAAAAATGTTTTCTAGCACCAAAGATCTTACTATCTCAATTGGAACTCGTAGTTAAGTACATGTGTACCTAAAATAAACACACATACACAAAATGCATGACTTTCTAACTAAAATAATTAGTACAATGATTACTACATTGGGAATTAGCATATTACTGTCAACTAATTACACCAATTTATTCATTTAAGAGAAAAAGTATACAAGATGTTAAATACACAGAAAATTCATTTATAATATTTTGAAACAAATACAGACATATAAGTTAAAATAAAAACTAAAAATTTATATTAGCTAAGTAAGATTAAATTTATACCTCCAAAAGAATTTCTATGAGTCCATAACAGGGATGGGGGGGAAACAGTGCTCATTTTTTTTACAAAAATCAATTATCTGTTACAAAATTTATATTAATCAGAAATTTTTATGAAGGAGAATTCTCTTTACTTTTTATTTCTTCTTCATAGCCTACTCTGCACCTATTAGTAGATAGTAGAATATTAAAGAAATTTAAGATTTAGCATTTTTTAAAGTACACTAAACTGTTCAGCTAAGTAATTTCCTCATAAATAATGAAATTTTCTCTGCTTTTGCAATTTATTTTCAAATATGAAATGGAATTTAGGATTTTTTAAAGGTAAATTAGTGTTCCTGCTGCACTACATACTAAGTCATATAAAAATTGTTAAATTTTTAAAAACTGGTAAGCAGGACTGGCAAGGTAAGTGGCACTTACCTCACAAGCCTAGCAATCTGGGTTTGATCTCCAAAACCCATGTAAAGTGGTAGAAAGTAAAAAACAAGCTCCACAAAATTGTCCTCTGACCCCCACATTCATACTGTGGCATGTGTACCCACAAACTCTATGCACATTATACATGAATACAGTAAGTTAAAAAAAAGGTTCTTAAAAAGTTAATTGGTAAATAAACAATAATATTTTAAATCACAGATTTTTAAAGTATAGATACACCAGCAATACACCAGGAAACAGAGGATATGCCATCGCAGAAATTTGAATGTAATTATGGACTACATATTAAATAATTCTCATGTATAATGCCAAATTTGGGGTTATGGCAATGATATTGTATAAATTTAGAAGACTCTCACAATGCGAAATACTTATTTGTGTGTCTAGCACTTACTTTCAAGGAGTTCAGGATGGAAAGAGAAAGCAAATACAAATGTTAACAGCAGTTCAGTCTGGGCAAAGGGAACTGTGTATTCAGTATACACATTCCCTACAGATTTGAAGTTTTTTCATTAAAAAAAAAAAAAAGGTGTGTGTATCCTTGTATTTATTACTAAGACAAGTATAAGAATTTAAAAAGCCCATAGTAGAAATAACACAAACACAAACCAAGAAAAAAGAATAACTAAACAGATAGGAAAATAAATATACTCTTGTATGCTCATACAAAAGAATAGTATGCAGCAATGAAAACAAATGAATACGGGGGCTGGAGAGACGGTTCAGAGGTTAAGGACACTGACTGTTCCTCCAGAGGTCCTGAGTTAAATTCCCAGCAACCACATGGTGGCTCACAACCATCTATAATGTGATCTGATACCCTCTTCTGGCCTGCAGGTGTACATGCAGGCAGAACACTGTATACATAATAATAAAAAGTAAAACTTAAAAAAAAAAAAAAACCACCCACACACACACACACACACACACACACAAAGAAAACAAATGAATACAAACATGCTACATAGGTAAAACTCAATTACCAACTAAAGCTAGATATTAATAACAAGAACAAATATTGTTGAATAGCCCTTTTTAGACAATACTTATATGTAAGATCAATCTTATTTCTTATCTTTGTTTAATAAAAATTGTATTCATAGACAGTTATAAATAAGGCTTTCCTGGAAATAAATAAGGTATTTTAGAGAAGAAATTCCTTTCATGTACCTTCATGCACATTATAAAACCTCCCACATTTGTTCATGAACTAGGATGTTCTGCTGTTTGTAAACAGTAAGCAGTACTTTTTGAAAGATTCAGTCTGAATGAACATCAAAAAGACTTCCTTAACTAAGACTGGTCAAACTGTATTATAACTTAATGGTTTTGGTTTTAAAATAAATCTAAATCCAGACTAATATCTAGATGATGATGATGATGGTGATGATGATGATGATGATGATAATGCCAAGGGGAGAAGAAGAAAATAAAATACTCACATTAACTCTGAAAGCCTGTACAGTGTTATCCAGAAGAAGAATGTTGCAAACCACCTCTGTATGCTGTCTTTCTCGGGCCAACTCTGATGCACGGACATTGTAGGTTCTGCCAGCAGGCAATCGGAAACGTGCGGTCATTACTGTCCACACAGAGCTAGGTTTAAAGAACAAAAAAAAAAAAAAAAAAAAATCACTAAATAAAAGATATAATGGAAGATCCAATGTAGCTTAAAAGTAGTTAAGATGCATTTTAGATGAAAAATTTGATAGAAAACAGAAAATTTGAAACATCAAGATTAAGAAAATTAGGTATAAAATAGATATATATTTAGTGTATCTAAGCTAAAATTACAAAGCACTCTAAAGAACTTTATTTTGAACTGTTCTACTGAGAAGATTTAATAGATTAAAGTTTTGGTAAGTCAAACTCCAATGCAAGGTATATGCACTTAAGAGTGTGGAAGGAACATGAAAGCTCACCAAGCTGGATGTTACTCACTGACGTATTTTCTAAAATTGTTATAGAATGACAACAGAGGAGAGGACTGTCTCACTTCAGTCACTCCAACTACTCTTCCTTATGTAAAAATACTGTAGAATAATAATTATAGTAACTATCTCTATTTCAGTTTCCACCAACTAGTCTTTCTTTTTTCTTTTTTAATGGGGGAGGGGAGGTGGCAGGGCCTTACTACTATGTACCCAGGTTGGCTCATTCAGCCTCCCAAACTGCTGGGATTACAGACATAAGAGATGTGCCTACTCAGAGAAAGGATAGCAAGTTACCAAGAAGAGACTTGATACCCTATGAGCATATACAGGGGGAGGAGGTCCCCCTCAGTCACAGTCATAGGCGAGGGGAGTAAGGGAAAAATGGGAGGGAGGAATGGGAGGATACAAGGGATGGGATAACAACTGAGATGTAACATGAATAAATTAATAAAATATATTATAAAAACAGAGATGTGCCTAACTCTCTGAGATGTTAAGTTTTTACGAAAGTAGATGTAGATAAACTATAAAAGAACAAGCACCATACAGCTATCAATAATAGCTATTAAAAAAAAAAAACCAATGAAATTGTGCTTTGAAAGTTCTAAAAGAAAATTATTCAGAACACTGAATTCTATACCCAGAAAACTTAACAATCACATCAGAGGAAAGAAAAAAACATTTCAGGCATTCCAAACAACTTCTACCTTAAAGCCATGTAGTAAATTAAACAAAGAAACACACAGGTATTGGGTACATTATGAGGAGGAGGAGGAAGAAGTTGAGACAGGGTTTCTCTGTGTAGCCCTGGCTGTTCTGGAACTCACTCTGTAGACCGAGCTGGTCTCTCACACTCAAGAGATCCACTTGGCTCTGCCTCTCAAGTGCTGTGATTAAAGGCATGCACCATAAACCATAAGCAGTACGCCATGTAAATAACCACTAAACAAATACTACTAGAAATACTAATAAAAACAGCCTTTCAAGTTAGTAGTATTCAATAATGGGAGTTAATATCTCATAGGTAAAAGTTGAAAGGAAATGTTAACATTACACTAAATATAAAGCTAATAAACAAGAAAAGAATTTTAATATGCTGACAAGGAGGGACTTAACCACATAAGATTCAGTTAAAAGACAGCTCTTAGTCTAATAGGAAATAAACAACAAAAAAATACCTCCAAGAAACTCAACACATCATTATATGATAGATAGAAAGTGTGACAATAGGAAAAGATCATGGAAACAACCAACAAAAAAGGAATAGCTACATTAATAATACTAGACAACCAGACTTCACCTCAGAGAAAATTAGCAAGGAGGGGAATCCCACAGTGATAAACAGCCCACAAACAAAACAACAATTCACAGCCACAAAATATATGAAGAAATACTTGAAAACTGAAATAAAAAATAGGCAAATCCACTATGAAGAACACTACTCTCATTTCTTGATAGCTGGTATAATTAAATAAAGAAATATAATAATATAGGGGAGTATAATAATAATATAATCTACCAGGATCTAATGAACACTTATAAAACGCTTTCCCACTGACAGGACCCAAAGCTGATCCTTTTAAAAGACCAATGAACTAGATTAACAAAACAAAACAAAACAAAACAAAACAAAACAAAACGTTAACAGAGGGTGCCATCTGGACCTTCTAGACATCAAAATAAGACTGACAACAATTTGTTTCTGAGTGCAATAATTGGACACGTAAAGTGGTTCAATTCTTCAAAAGGCACAAGATATCAGAATTTAATTAATACAAGGAACAATTTAAACAACACTGCAGCTATTTTAAAATTTGAATTAAAAAATTTAAAATCCTATGGCATTTGCAAACTCACATGGTTTACTATTTAAGGGACAATTAACACGGTCTCTACAATCTCTTGGGAAGCACACAAGGCAGCACTTCTCATTTTCATTTCATTCTACTGAAACGGAGGCATTCATCAATTCATGAAAGTACTGTAAGAAGAGTTTTATTTCTGAAGTGTGGCAAGGCTTACAGTAATATAACTGATCAATGTCATCTACTATATTAACTGAGTAAGGAAAAATAGCACATAACCTTTTCAATCAATGCAGAAAAGCATCTGACAAAATTAACCAAGCTTTACAATAAAAGTTCTCAAAAAGAATACAAAGAGGGCTGGAGAGATGGCTCAGAGGTTAAGAGCATTGGCTGCTCTTCCAAAGGTCCTGAGTTCAAGTCCTAGCACCCACTTGATGGCTCACAACCATCTATAATATGATCTAATCCCCTGTCCTGTTGTGCAGGTGTGCATGCAATCAAAACCCTGTATACATGATAAATAAATAAATCTTTAAAAAGAAAAAGAATACAAAGAAATAGGACCCACCAAAACATGATTAAGAGCATCTGCAAAAGCAGTCTATATGGTCACTAGCCTAATTAATTTAATGATTAGAGCTTAAGCATTTTTATCCTAAAATCAGGAACAGAGTGAATAAATCAGTGATTTATTGTCCTGGGGATGTCAAAGAGGAACAGACCAGGAATTTGAAAACACTGAGAAATGTCGGAATTTTTTTCCAACTGTATGCTATAAGTCTAAATAATATCACTGTTGATGAATAAACATACTTTGTTTTCTTTTCTTTTTTTGTTTTTCTTGTTTTGAGACAAGTTCTCACAGTTGTAGCTCTGGCCGGCCTATGTAGACAAAGATGGCTTTAACCTCAGAGATCTGCCTGCCTCTCTGTCTATGGAGTACTGGGATTAAAGGTGTGCACCACCACATTGGCTTTTTGAACATACACACATATACTTTAATGATCTATCCTTTTGGTGTCACATCTAAGAGTACTTCTCCAAAGTTAGATGCTAAAGATTTTCTCACATTTTCTTCAAAAAATTTCAGGTTAGGTTCTAAGCTTAATCTGGTTCATAGAGAACTTTTGAATATAGCATGAGGGGCAGTGTGTAGGTAGACTGAGACTCGTTTGTTATTCTTGACATATAGAACTCTATCACTGTTGAAGTAGCATGTCTCTTTGTGTGGGGGGAGGGGTATAGGGTGTGTAGGTCAGAGAACAACTTGCTGCAGTAGATGGTCTCCTTCCACCATGTAACCTCTAGTAAGTCATCAAGCTTGACAGCATGTACCTGCACCTGCTAAGCCACCTCACTACTCTAACAATACCACTACTTCTGTTGTTTTATATTCAAAAGTACTCAATGAATCAGATTTAAATGCACAATCTAAATTGCAAAACTCACACAAATGCATACATATACAAGCATATATAATTTAAAAATAAATCTTTTAAAACATTTACATTTTATTGGGTATAAATAATATACAGAGGAGTTAAAAGCATACAAAGAAATATGTGCTGGCTTTATGGAAATATTTATGTAAAGAACTGAGACACTCACAGACTTTGATGTCCTTTGGGGTCCTGGAATCAATCATCCCTGGATACCAAGAGACTACCACATACACAATTAAATATCCTAGTATAAATAAGAGGGAATGTTAAGAATGATAACTGTATCCTCTTGGGACACAAGAGAACAAAGGCGTTTAAAACAATGTAGAAGAATGAAGTGATCATGTCTTTTCTTTAATAAAGTTTTACCTCTTTCTCACAAGAATACTTTGTGGATACTTAATTTTTCTTTTTCTATTTTTTTCTTCTACTACATGCCTTAAGAAATTCTGATTTATATTTATTTTAAAAACTAGAAAACTAGGTTGGATCTAACATTTTTCTAAATGGTATTTCTTTTGCCTAGCAAATGACCAATTACATTAAAAATACATATCAACTGATGGCTGAATTTCATGATGTGATGAGACAGGAACAGAGAACCAGAACTTAAGCTAACCTTTGTTACCTCTGGTCTCTTTTACTTTTCTTGTTTCCTGGGTCAAAATTTTGTTTTATTTTGCTTTTCGAGACAAGGTTTCTCCATGTAGCCTTGCCTGTCCTGGACTCACTTGGCTGGATTTAAAGGTGTAAGGCAGGACACCCAGCTCCTGGGTCAATATTTAAGGGTTATAAATCTCTAATACATTCATTTGTCCATTCTCTTGGAAGGGCAACAGAAGAGCTTGGCTTAGGAACATGGGGAGACTCTGAAGAGGTCAATGATTTCAATTTCACTGAAGAAAGTTCATTGACTTAAAAGTCAAATGTTCTTCCTGTCTTACATGTAGCTTTCAAATTATTGGTTTATCCTCTTTTAAATGACTAGACCTAAAAAGTATTGTCATTATTCTTCTTATTTGTAAGGAGTCTTAACTATGTCTATCATTAATTAAAGGAATGTTCTTCTACTGCCTAATTTGCCTGGTAACCTTGAATTTGTCATTTTATTCTGTGTTTTATTTGAGAAAGCGAAAACAAAAATGCTAACAAAGAAATGGGAATTAATAGTTTGAGCTCTGCAAAGACCAATAAAGGAACATTAGGTAACCCTAGATTATAATTATGTAAAGCTAGGAATTAACACTCAAGTGCTCCTAACAACCTTATCTACCATAACAACACACTGCATGAAGTTGTGATTTTAAGTCTCTTGGTTTTACAGTTCATTACTGGATGAGTGAAAAACTCAGGAAAAGCCATGCAACAATGCATCTAGCAAAGCACTGACAACTCTTCACCATCTACTTTGAAGAAACAGAGTGTCACTGAAAACAAATAACATTTGTATAAGTAAAGCAACAAAAGAAAACAATTAAATAGGAAACAAGCTTCTTGGTCCTTAAAATGCCAAGAATAACTTTTTTCATGTTAATAGCTCATGAATGCTACTTAACCTAGTTATAGTACTTACTAATTGATCTACCTAAAATGTTCACCCAATTTAAAAAGCACTGAGTTGAGTTCTCAGCAACAACTTGAAAGTAATTAAGCTACCCTTTGTCAAATTCTAATCTTCATAATTTTTAATTTTTAAATACAAAAAGTAGCCATATGAAAGGCAACTATAAAGTTTGGTACATCCAACTTTATATAAAAATAATAAAGAAAAGATGCAAGATGCGGATCTAAAAGGTAAAGCAAGACTGCTGGAAACTCCCTCCACAATAAAGGTAAAAGAGTAGCAGTAAAGTGTCACACAATACACACACCCCAACCAACCAACCAAAACAACAAATCAAAAACACTGCTCATTGATATCTCTCAACTGCCCAATAAAAACACACAGCCTAACAGAATGAACGCAAAAACAGGATCCATCCTTCTGCTGCGTCCAAGAAACCACATTAACATCAAGAAATCAGGATAGGCATCGCCTCAAAGTAAAGGGATAGAAAAAGATACTGTAAGCAAGCGTACATAAGAAGCAAGCTGGTGTAGCCATTTTAATATCTGACAAAACAGACTTAAAACCAAAGCTAAAGAGAAAAATAGGGAAAGACACTGCATACTGAAAGGGGGAAAACTCACGGAGAGGACATTTCAATTCTCAACATCTAAACACCAAACACAAGGTCATCTAAGTTCATTGAAACACACACTACTCCTCCTACCACCACTGCTTAAACAGCACAGTGACCCTCATGCAGTGATAGTGAGAGACTTTACTACCTGACTCTTGCCAATAAACAGGTCATCAAGTGTGGAGGAATGTCTGGTGTGGATGCAGCAGCTGTCAATAAAGAGCCGATTGGCCAATCAGCTGGGCAGAAAGGAAGTAAAAGGTGGAACTTCCTGGTAGGGAGAAAGGAACTCTGGGAAGGAAAGAGAAAAGTCTGTTTGCCAGGAGACAGGGGGGAAGACAGACGTGGACACTGGAAGGATAGCTAAACACGTGGCTGAGCACATGGCTGGAGGAACAGACTAATGGAGTTGAAGCTACCTCAGGAGTCATCAGATTGGCAAGTGATTGGTTTTTATGTGGGTCTTAAAGGTGCTAGGATTAGAGTAGCCCAGAATTTGCCCAACATAGTGCTTACAGCTTAATTTGTGTGTATTTTGCCTGCATATATGTCTGTGTTAGGACATTAGATTCCCTGTTACAGACAGTTGTGAGCTGCCATGTGGGAGCTGGGAATTGAACCTGGGTCCTCTGGAAGAGCAGCTAGTTCACTTAACCGCTGGGCCATCTCTCCAGCCCCACAGCTTAAAAATAAATCATAGTCTCTCTGTGTCAATCATTGAGAAACTAGCTGGTTAAAGAAAACTATTACTGTAATAATTAAATGTATTATTTAATATAGAAAGAATAATTCATCTTTCTACAACAACCCAGACAAAAACTAAGCAGAAATACTGGAGCCAACTGACTTATAAATCAAATGGACATAGCAGATGTTTAAATAACCTTACACTCACATGCAAAAGAGTACACCTTCTGCTTTCCTTTCTACTGCCGCCATGCTATCAAGACTGAGGAAGGCCGCGGGAATGCTGGAGGTATGCATCAACACAGGATCAACAAGTTACTTTGGGAAAGTTGGTGTGAGGCATTACCACTTAAAGAGGAACCAGAGCTTCTGGTTCATGGATAAACTGTGGACACTGGTCAGTGAACAGACATGAGTCAGTGCTGAAAAAAAACAAAAACAAAAAACAAGACTGGAGTTGTGGGATCGGTTTACTACAAAGTTTTGGGGAAGGACAAGCTCCCTAAGCAGCCAGTCAACATGAAGGCCAAATTCTTTAGCAGAAGAGCTGAAGAGAATATTAAGGGTGTTAGGGGTACCTGTGTCCTGGTGGCTTGAAGCTGCCCGGGAAGGGTAATTAATGCTAATATTGCTCCCCCCCAAATAGTATACCTTCTTCTCAGCAACTAAGGGAACTTTCTCCAAAATTGACAACATACTTAGACACAAAGCACGTCTCAACAGATACAAAGAAATTAAAATTACTCCCTGCATCTTATCTGACACCCACTATTAAACTGGATATCAACCACAGACTCAATAGAAAGCTAACAAATACATAAAAACAAGTCAAGAGAGAAATTAAGAAAATAATTTAAAATTTTCTACAATTGATTGAAAATGAATACACAGCATACCCAAACTTATGGGACACAATGAAGATGACTCTAAGAGGGAGGTTCACAGCACAAAGCGCCTACATTTTTAAAATGGCAGAGATTTTATACTAGTCAAGTTTTAACAGCACATCTGAAAGCTCTAGAACAAGAAGAAATCACACCCAAAAGGAGTAGATGGCAGGAAATAGTCAAACTGAGATCTGAATTTTAAAAAACAAACAAAACCAATCAATGAAAAAAAGTTAGAACTTTAAGAAAAACAGAAAGATTGACAAACCTTATCCAAAAAAGGCAAAGAGAGAAGATCCGAATTAACAAAATTAAAAATGAAAAGGGGGACACAACAATATACACTAAGGAAATCTGACACTCATATACTACTCACCAAAGTTAAATCAAGATTATAAAAGCAATTAAACAGATCTATATAGCCTCTAGTGAAATAGCACTTATTAAAATATTTCTACAAAAAAAAAAAAAAAAAAAAAAAAAAAAAAAAAACCTAAAACAAAAACAAAAAAACTTGGGGCCAGATGGTTTTAGCACAGAACACTACCAGACTTTTAAAGAAATGTTAAGTTAATAATGTCAAAACTCCTCAAATTATTCCACAAAATAGAAACAGAAGGAATATTGCCTAACTTGCTTTTACTCAGTTACCCTGATGCTCAATCCACATAAAAACCCAAGAAAGAGAATTACAGGCTAATTTCCCTTATGAATATAGATGCAAAAATACTCAATAAAATGCTTGCAAGTAAATCCAAGAACACATCAAAAAGATCATCCACCATGATCAAGTAGGCTTTATTCCAGAGATATTCAACATATAAAAATCAATAAATGTAATCCACCATAGAAACAGAGTGATAGACAAAACAACACGATCATCTCATTAGATGCAGAAAGGGATCTTGACAAATCTAACATCACTTCATGATAAAAGTCCTATAGAGATTAGAGATACAAGGAACATACCTCAACATAATGAAGGCAGTGTACAACAAGCCCCAACATCAATGTAAACAAAGAAAAACTTAAAGCAATTCCTTATTCAGTCTTCGACTGAGGAACATCTAAGTTGTTTCCAGATTCTGACTATTACAAATAAGGCTGCTATGAACATAGTTGAACATACGTCCTTCTTGTATGGTGGAGCATCTTTTGCGTATATTCTAAAAGTGGAATAGCTGGGTCTTGAGGTAGCCCTATTCCCAGTTTTCTGAGAAAGTGCCAGATTGATTTCCAAAGTGGTTGTATAAGTTTGCACTCCCACCAGCAATGAAGGAGTGTTCCCCTTTCTCCACATCCTCGCCACCATGTGCTGTCACTTGAGTTTTTGATCTTAGCCATTCTTTTTTTTTTTAATTTATTTATTTTATTTATTGCATATGAGTGCTTTATCTGCAGAAGAGGCTATCAGATTACATTATAGATGGTTGTGCACCACCATGTGGTTGCTGGGAATTGAACTCAGGACCTCTGGAAGAGCAGGCAGTGCTCTTAACCACTGAGCCATCTCTCTAGCCCCGATCTTAGCCATTCTTATGGGTGTAAGATGGACTCTCAGAGTTGTTTTGATTTGCATTTCTCTGATAACTAAGGATGTTGAGCATTTCTTTAAGTGTTTCTCAGTGGAAGAATAGATAAAGAAACTGTGGTACATTTACACTAATGGAGTACTATTCAGCTATTAAAAACAAGGAAATCTTGAAATTTGCAGGCAAATGAATGGAACTAGATATGATCATCCTGAGTGAGTTAATCCAGACCCAGAAAGATACACATGGTATATACTCACTTATAATTGGATACTAGCCCAATATGGATGTCCTGAGAGTCTTCACTCAGCAGGATATTGGGACTGATGCTGGGACTTGCTACTGGGACTCCAGGTGAGAGAGGTATGGGAGAATGGGAAAATAGAAGGACCCAGAAGGTCCTGGAACCCTACAAGAAGACGATCAAGGCTGGCGGATCTAGACCCAGGGGACATGTGCAAACTACTGTACCAACCAAGGACAATGCATGCAGTAAGCCTAGACCCCCTATTCAGATCTAGTCAATGGACAGTGCATTCTTCACAGTTGTGTGGAGAGCAGGGACTGACTCTGACATGAACTCTGGTGCCCCCTATTTGATCACTTCCCCTTGGTGGGGAGGCCTGATGGCACACAGAAGAAGGGTAAGCAGGCTATCCAGATGAGACCTGATAGGCTGTGGTCATATAGTGGGTGAGGAGGTCCACTTCTGTCACAGGCCTATGGGAGGGGACTAGCGTGAAAGAAGAAGGGAGGAGGGAACAGGAAGATACAAGTGAAGGAATAACAATCGTGTTGACTACTTTTTTATTAACAAATATATTTTATTACAAACTTATTAACCAACTGTATATCACTTATAACCCGACTAACATAAATGATAGGAAAAGAGGATTAAAGAATAACAAAACCATAAGGATATCAGTTCCGAGGAACGAGTCTCCTGGTGTAATCAGCAGGATTTCTTCCGCTAGAACCTGGCGTAACCAGAACCCAGAACCTCAGCAGGAGCTGGAGCCACAAAGCCTTCCCTTGAGCGATTCTCCCTCGTAGTGTCTTGAAGTGGAGCAATGAACAGCCAAAACTATCCCAAGTCTCCAAAGACCCCGCCTCCAGTTTTGGGCTCATTAATATATCTCCTCGCAGAGTCTGTTCATGAGATCTTTTCAGCTGGCAACAATCAAACTCCTGCAAGAGGTTTGTCTTCTAGTGGATTAACCTCACCTGTTCTCACAAGACCGCTCGGATCCCACACTTGGGATCATAACAAAAACATGTTTAGCTCTCCTTCACAATTGGGATGTAATCTGAATAAATTATTTAAATAAATAAATAAATTCAATTTTATCTCCAAAGGCTGGTTGCTTAAAAAAAAAATTCCACTAAAACACGAACAAGACAAAACTGCCCACTCTATCCATATCTATTCAATATAGCACTTTCTAAAGTCTTAGCTAGAACAATAAGACAACTGAAGGAGATCAAGGGGATACAAATTGGAAATAAAGTGCCTTTATTTGGAGCCGATATATACATGTGACCCAAAAAGGTCTACCAGAAAAGTGAACACTTTTAACAAAGTAACTGGATACAAAATTAACTCACAAATTATCAGTTTGAGAAAGAAATCAGGGTAACAACACCTTGTAAAATTGCCTTAAATAATATAAAATATCTTGGGGGTAACTCTAACCAAGCATGTGAAAGACTTGTATGGTAAAAACAACAAGACATGAAGAAAGAAACTGAAAATATCAGAAGATGAAAATACCTTCCACGCTCACAGATCAGTAGGATTAGCATAGTAAAATGGCCATCCTACCAAAAGCAATCTACAGATTCAATGCAATTCCCATCAAAAGTACAACACAATTCTTCACAGACCTTGAACTACAGAGACTATGTATAAATTCATGGAATAGGGAATACAAATAGGAAAGAGAAACAGAATAGACAGTATGGATGGGAGTACTAAATGGAAGGATCAAGTGGGGAGTGGCAGGGAAGAGGAGGAGACAGGAGACAGCTAAAGTTAAGGGCCATTTGAGATTTATGGAAACACAACCCAGGACAGCTTAAACAATCCTGAATAATAAAAGAACTGTAGAAAGTATCGCTATCTGGATTTCAAGTTGTACTACAGAGCTAGCTAGCTATAGTAATATAAACAGCATAGTATTGGCACAAAAACAGATTTGACCAATGGAATTGAATTCAATAAAAGAGAGAAAAATGGCAGTAAGGGGGGATGTCAACAAGCTAGCAATTGTGAAAGCTATAGAAACACTATTGCAACCACTGGGTCAGAAAAGTAAGATCATGAAGCTCTCTCAAAGTCCCAATTTCTAGAGAAACCATTATCTAACCATTCTAACAGACCATTAAAAACTCTTACATACATAGCATGCTTATTTTAAGAACCTGACTGTTACAGTCTTTTATCCAAAGCACTTTTTGAAAAATTACCAGTAGTAATTATTGAATAATATAACAGTCAGAGTATCAGTAACTACCAGAGTAGAAAAAAAGAAAACTGGGCAAATTGGAGAAGATATTCATATTCCACATATTCCACAGGATATTCCACATACCCCTGGAAATCCAGAAGGATGCCAGCATGTGCAGAACTATGCTCATCTCAGTGAAAAACCAACCAGCAGACTAAGACTAGAAGAATATAACATAATATAATAATATATATAATATAATAATATTCAATATAACTGAGGGTATATGAAAAATTCACCATTAGCATCATATTGATGGTACCTTTATTTAGGCATCAAAGTCATAAAGCAATGCAAGAAAATAAATGATAGAAAGAAGTAAAAGTATCTCCACTTACAGATAATAAGAAAAGTCTATGGAGAGTCTATAAGAAAAGTTATATGGAAAAAAGTCTAGCATTCCACACACAGAAAGGACAAATTTAGCAAGGTACAGGATATAAACAAGAAAATTTGCTGTTACTTCATAACTGTAATTTTGCTACTGTTATAAATCATAAAGTAAATATCTAATATGCAACCCCCAAAGGGGTCCAGACCTACAAGTTAAGAACCACTGATTTATATAAAGTAGTACATTAAAAAACAGAAAGATTGGGCTGGAGAGATAGCTCAGCAGAAAAGAACACTGGCTGCTCTTCCAGTGCTCCTGAGTTCAATTCCCAGCAAACACATGGTGGCTCACATTTATACTGGTTTCTGATGCCCTCTTCTGACAAGCAGGTGTATGTGCAGACAGAACATTCATATGCATTAAATCTTTTTTTTTTTTTTTTTTTTTAAGAGAAGAAAAACAGAAAGATGTGGCCAGGCAGTAGTGACACATCTTTGTGAGTTTGAGGCCAGCCTGGTCTACAAGAGCTAGTTCCAGGTCAGATAGGGCTAATAAAGGAAACTCTGTCTCGAACAACCAGAAAACCAACCAACCAAAAACAGAAAGAGAAATGAAAATTATCTGATATGTCTTTAAAAATAAAAAGCATTCTGGAGCTGGGAAGTAGTAATTTCCCAGATTCCACAATGAAGCAAAAGTGCATACTATCACAAAACCGTGCACTTAAAAATGGTTTAGGTAGTAAATACAAGTATTCTAACCACAATGAAGAATAACTTTTTAAATGTCACTATATGAGAGTATTCTAAGTTTTTGTAGTTAAAAATGTTACTATATCTTTTAATTTAATAGAAAACGTAGTATTAGCCTTCATCATTTATGACCTAATCTTTTATTCTAAATGTTTGGCTGGAGTTCTTGCTCTTTAAAAAAATATATTTGTTTCCAAACTAGACAATGAACATGCCAGTAGAAGAGTAATAAAAAACAAAAAGGGGGATCACCAGGCATCCTCTTTAGAGTAACACTATCCTTAAAAGACTGTGTGACAATCACTGATGTACCACCATGATGCCCAGGGAAAACAGAGCAACCTGGATGTCCAACTACTTCCTTAAGATCATCCAACTTTTGGATGCTTCACTGTGGGACCAGAGAATGTGTGCTCCAAGGGGATGCAGCAGATCTATCAGGGAAGACAATGGTGCCAATGGGCAAGAACACCATGATGCACAAAGCCATGCAGGTCCACCTGGGAAAACCCAGCTCTGAAGAAACTGCTACCTCGTACCCTGGAAAATGTAGACTTTGAGGACCTCGCTGAGATTAGGGACATGCTGCTGGCTAATGAGGTGCCAGCTGCTACCAGTGCTGATGCCACTGCCCCAAGTGAGGTAACTGTGCTAGCTCAGAACACTGGTCTAGGGCCTAAGAAGAGCTCTTTCTTTCAGGCTTTAGGCATTACCACTAAAATCTTGAGAGGTACCATTGAAATTCCAAGTGATATGCAGCTGATAAAAACAGAAGACAAAGTAGGAGCCAGTGAAGCCACGCTGCTGAACATCTCCCACTTCTCCTTTAGGCTGAGCATCCAACAGATGTTTGATAATGGAAGCCTTTACAACCTAGAGTGCTTGACATCACAGAGCAGACTCTGCACTATCATCTTCTAGAAGGTATCCAAATGTTGCCAGTGTTTGTCTTCAGACTGGTTACCTGACTGCTGTCAGTACCACACTCTACTGCCAATGGATACAAATGGATCCCGGCTTTGTAGAGACTTCCCAATTGCTGAAAAGGGCAAGGCCTTCTTGGATGCTGCTCTTATGGCTGCCACTACCTGCTGCAGCCCCAGCCAGGGAAGAGTTGGAGGAATCAGATGAGAATATGGGATTTGGTCTCTCTGACTAACCCCCTTAAAGCAACCAGCTCAGCCAGCTTAATTTGAGAAATACAGAAATAAAGGCTTAGTTCTCTTTTTTAAAAAGGGGCGGAGTGAAAAACAAAACAAAACAAAACTTAACATCTGCTTAACATCTCATACTAATTTCAAATACAAGCTTATGCATGCCAAAGAATAGAAATCTCCACAATTGATTGAATAGTGTTCTGCCCCTAGGGGGCAGCATGCTACTTTTAAAACTTCAGTACCTATACTATGAACTGGACATGATAGTCTAATCCCCACATGTAGGACATACAAGTAGGAGAATCAGAAATGCTAGGTCATCCTGGACTACAAAGCCAGCTGAAGGCCAGCCTGAGATACATGATAGACTGTCTCAGATAAACAAACAAACAAACAAACATAAATTAAGAACCAATACTAGTCTTTAAAACAAGCAGTTTCTTCTACTTAACATCCACTGAGGTTGAAAACCAGAGGTGGAAGATATACATGCATACCTATTACTGTCAATCTATTTTTATAAGTGGTACATAGAGAGACACTAACTTTATTTCTAAAGATGAAAAAAAGAGGCTAACAGAGGGGGCACAAACCTGAAAACATTACATTGCTATAAAATGTAATATTTAGTGTTCCAGGCACTAAGGACTGAAATCAATCTATCAGACCCTAAAGATTTATTTGTTTATTTAATCAATTAAGCAACCTATGGTCCAAGAATTATTTAAATCATGGCATCTATTATAGCTCGTATATTAGCTAAAGCAATAGAAAATACTTAAAAAACAATTTGGAGAGGTTAAGGATAGTTTGCCTAGCATATAGAAGATTGTTTAATTACTAGTATTGAAGAAAATACCTTATGACTTCTAGGACCATCAGAGGCTTTACCTTCTACCTGATTTTCTTGGTATACTCATTCTAAGGACACTTCTCTCAAAACTCAGCTATGTCCCCCTCCCTTGGCCACAATGGAGAGTTCTTAAATAAGGGCTCCAATCTATAGCCTCAGATCAGCCTATGCTTGAGTCATTAGACACATGAACAGGCATGCCTGGAAATGGATTCTCCAGCCCCAAGCATTCTGACTCGTGGGTATTCCCAACCCAGTAAGCATATACTGTATTGTAGAAAAGAAAACAGCAATCACTCCTGGACCCTTTCAGAATTCCTCACATATAGAATCTACAAATAATACAATAGTGATTGCTTGCTTCATGTCATTAAGCATTGGCATAGCTTGTTAGATACCAATAATAACTAGAGTAGGTCATGTCTATCATTTCATTCTTAAAACAGTGATAGCTCTATCTCTTAGTTTTTATCTCTTTGCAGATGCAAAGATGACCAATTTGCAGCCCACAAGCACACCTGGCCAAGAGAAGTTATAAATGCTGCCCAACACAAACCTGTACACTTCGGTGGCACAGAAGCCATCTGAATACCATATGGATCTGCAGGTTCACATGGCCTGAAAGTTGCTTGGGAATCCCTATCCACACTGTGCTACCAAGGCCTTTGCCTTGGACTTTTTGGATTTCACTGTGGCCTAAAGTGTTGCTCCTGCTAGTGTTCACTAGATTGGCAGCTAGTCTCAGTAAAGAGAACATCCCTTGGCTGCAGTGGTTTGCTCCAGGACCTGCTTCTCCTGAGAGCTCTTTATAGGCAATTTGCGCCCACAAATGTGAAAAACAAAACAAGACCAAAACAAAAACAAACAAAAAACCCTGTGAACTTAAAACATTGATGGTTTTCTTTGTTGTTGTTGCTGGTGGTGGTCATAGTGTGTGTGTGTTAACTTGTTCAGAGTTCTCAGGCATGCACTTTGCAGGTGAGAATGCTGTGTTGAAATGTCAAAAAGTTGGGCATGACAGCTAGAAGAATTAGGTGACTGGCCCAAGATTATACAAGCAAAATTAGGAGAAGCACTTGAATACAGATCTACTGAATCTCAAAGAGGACATCCTTCTAACTGTATCTTAATGACTTCTACTTCTTCAAGCTAAAATAATTCTCACTGTGGCTTTCTGTCATCCATGGAATTAATCGAAAAGGAGGCACCACTATTTTCCAAAACTAGTTTGTTCCATTGTATAACCTACCACAACACTACTAGAAAACTGAAAACAGAAATGAACTGATTTCTGTTCACATATATATTAAGAGGTTAGCTTAAATGTAGCTTTAACCCTAGTACTTGGAAGGCAGAAGCAGGTGGATATCTGAGTTCAAGGCCAGCCTAGAAAACATAACTGAGTTCCAAACCAGCCAGGTTAGCCAGAACTTTATAGTGAGACCCTGTCTCAATTTAAAAAAAAAAAAAAAGTTGAACTAAGATCCAAGATAAGAATTCACTGCTCCACGTAGCAGGGTGGCACATGCCTGTAATTACAGCACTTGAGGAAGCAGAGGCAGGCAGATCCCTGTGATTTGGAGGCTAGGCTGGCCTACAGAGTCCAGAACAGCCAAGGCTACACAGAGAAACCCTGCCTCAAAAAACTAGGGAAGAAAAAAAAAAAAAAAAAAAAAAAAGAACTTCGCTGCTCCTATGTGTTAGGGAGGTGGGGAGGATTACAGGGAGGCTGACAATCAGCATTAGAGTTTTGCTATTTTATCTAAATTAGCCTCCCCTTCCCCCTTAACCTCTCAAAACAAAGCAACAACAAAAACTTCCTAAATTGACTTTCCAAGTCACTACATAACAGAAAAAAATGTTTTTGTTGCAAAAATCAATAGATGCAAATAAGAGGGCAAGGCAGCAAAAACAGGACATGCCCAATAACTAGCTCTGAAAATAAGGAGAGATTTTAAAAGCATCGACAGAGGTCATTCCTTTTTAGTAACAATAGCAACATTTAGGATGCTTGGAAAGCCACTGAGGTAATATCCTAAATGTTAACACCCTCAGCTTCCTTGAGGCTGCCACTTCATTTCCTGAGGCTATCTATGATTTCTTCCTCTATTAAACAAAATGTTTTGTGATCCGTAATCTATATTGTCCTTTATAGTGACCATTCCATATATGACTGAACACTTAGAATGTGGTTCACATGGCTTAAGAATTGTCTTTCATTGAGTACTGAGGACTGACCCTCTTACATATGTACTCAAGGGCTCCAGCACTGAGATAGACACCCTCAGACTCAGATTTTTTTTTTTTTCAGATTTTTTAAAATTAGATTTAAGTTGACACTTTTGGTTAATGCCTATCTACTGGAGACAGTACAGGATTATAAGAACTAACTTGATGTGCAGATCTCTGCATAACCTCCTAGTTCTAAAATTAAATAATTTCTAATTTCTAACTGTTTAAACATTTATTCTTTCTAAAACTGAGTAAATAAATAAATAAATCTAACTACATAACTGCTAATAGAACCATAGCAAAGAGATAAAACAATCTATTAACTGTTAAGCATAATATCCTTTTTTTAATTAATTAATTTATTTATTATGTATATAATCTTTTGCCTGAACATCAGAAGAGGGCACCAGATCTTATTATAGATGGTTGTGAGCCACATGTGGTTGCTGGGAATTGAACTCAGGACCTTTGAAAGAGCAGTCAGTGCACTTAACCTCTGAGCCATCTCTCCAGCCACCAAGCACAATATTCTTGACCAGAGCTCAGTAGCTAAGAGAACTGATCTTCCAGACAACCAGTATCTAGTTCCCAACACTCACATGGCAGCTCACAACTGTCTGTAACTCCAGTTCCATGGGATCCAAAGTCCTCTTCTGGCCTCTATACACATCAGGCACACACAGTCACACAGATGCATAGACATACATAAGGGCAAAACACTCATGTACATAAAATATAATTGTTAAAGCTTTCCTTTAAGGAGACAGATTTAAATTTTTTTAAACTTTTTAAAATTAATGTACACTGGTGTTTTGCTGGCTATCTACATGAGGTTGTCAGATCTCCTGGACTGGAGTTATAGACACTTGTGAGCTGCCATGTGGGTGCTGTACATTGAACTCAGGTTCTCTGGAAGAACAGCCAATGCTCTTAACCTGCTGAGCCATCTCTCCAGCCCAAGCCAGATTTTTAAAAACTGAGGTTTTACAGGTGATCTCTACTGGGACAAGTTAATTCTAGCATTATAGCATGAAATCAGCCCCAAATAACACAAATCATTGTGGTTGTGTTCCAATAAAACTTTACTGATATTAAAGTTTGAATTTCATATAATTTCCACAGGTCAAACACTAGTCTTCCTTTGATTTTTTTCAAGAATTAAAGAAAAAAAGTTTAAGTCAGCAAGGCATGGTGGAGCACACCTGTGATCCCAGCACTCAGGAAGACAGAGGCAGGTGGCCCAGAGGCAGGTGGCCCACCAAAGCTACACAGAGGAAATCCTGTCTTGAAAAACAAAAACAAAAAGTCTTCTTACAATTCATAGGCAATACAAAATAGGTGATCAAACTTGTCTACCTATCACAGTCTGCCACAACACTATGCCCAACTCATACTCAGATTAATTGTGACAGAATATGCTGATGAAAACTCAAAAAAGGTATAAAAGTAAATGATATTTTTTTTTAAAAAGGCAGGTAGTGGTGGCGCAAGCCTTTAATCCCAGCATTCAGAGAGGCAGGAGGACCTCTGTGAACTTGAGACCAGCCTGGTCTACAGAGTGAGTTCCAAGACAGCCAAGGCTACACAGAGAAACCCTGGGGGGCCGGAGGGGAGGACCCTACACATTGGGCTGATAAGAGGGCTAATGAGACGGCTGAGCAAGCTTGACAACCTTAGTTCAATCCACAAAATTCACATTGTGGAAGAAAAGAAAACACTCATCATCAAGTTGTCCTCTGACCTCTAAATGCATACACTCCCTCCTCCACATTATGATGGTTTTTTGTTTTTAATCTGTGTTGGCATAAGTGCATAAAAATAATTATACAGGTCAAAAGTTCCAAATTCTGAAAAGTTTCTTGTTTTTGGTGTTGAACAATTAAATTGCTGGCCTTAAGCAACATATAAAAATACCAGGGCTCTATTCATTTTTTAATACTGATCTTTAAATATTTATTTACTATAGGGTTGAAGGGACGTACTCATGCCACAGCATGCACGTAGATGTCGGATGATTTCTTTGCTTGTTTGTTTTGTTTTCCGAGACAGGGTTTCTCTGTGTAGCCCTGGCTGTCCTGAACTCACTTTGTAGACCAGGCCGGCCTTGAACACACAGAGATCCGCCCAGATGATAATTACTAAGAATTAGAACCCTCCTTCCACTATTTGGTTCCAAGGCTCAAACCTGGGTCCTCAGGCTTGGTGGTCTTTCTTGCCCCCACCCTCCCCAGCCCCAGTCTTTTTCTAACAGGGTCTCATGTAGCACAGACTAGCCTCAAATTTACTATGTATATGTAGCCAAGATAATCTTGAATTCCTGATCCATCTGTCTCTACCTCACCCAGTTCATGTTCTGGGGATCAAAGTTGAGGCTTCATGAATCCTAATAAAGCACTCAACCAACTGAGCTAAATAATCCCCAGTCCTCAGAATTCTTTACAGATAAAGGAAACTATTTTTATATATGAAACACGAAAGCAAAAAAAAAAAAAAAAAAAAAAAGAGGTGAGGGGGAGAGAAGACAATAGCAGGAAAAGGAAGAGGGGTACTGCTTTGCTAACACTGTGTTTTCTAATGCTTTGGACTTTGAAATAAAGTAAAATGCTGGTAGTATAAGACATTAGACTAGCTTTGCTGTTGCTATAATGCTATAATTCACTGAAGAGTCTCTCACACTTTCTGAGCTAAACTCAACAACATAAAACTAGATGGACTGCCCAGCTGTGGTAGCACACGTCTTTAATCCCAGCACGAGGGAGGCAGAGGCAGAGGCAGGCAGAATGCTGTGAGTTCAAGGCTACCCTGGTCTACAAAGTGAGGCCAAGGCCATACAGAGTAACCTTGTATCAAGAGGAAAAAAAGGAAACAAAAAAGGAGGCTGGAGAGATGGCTCAGAGGTTAAGAGCACTGGCTATTCCTTCAAAGGCCCTGAGTTCAATTTCCAGCCCACTTCTGGCCTACAGGTGTACATGCAGGCAGAACACTGTATACATAATAAGCAAATAAATCTTAAGAAAGAAAGAAAGAAAGAAAGAAAGAAAACAAATAAACAAATAAAAAAAACTAGATAGGCCAGACATGGGACACCACTATAGTAGAGGGAGAGAGAACCTGTAAGTTGTCTTCTGATCTCCATGTGTATGTGCACATGAGGACACACTAAATAAATGAAGTAATTTTTCATATAAAAAGAGATTTGGGATGTACATTGCTTGCATAAGATGCTTAATGCTCTGGATTCAATGCCAACACTGAAAATAACAATAAATTTTTTCAGAGATTTGGAGCTGTTAATCTATAGAACTTTTTTGCAAGTAATTAGGCTAAAACATTTTTTAGAACATAAAAATGGGGCTAAGAAGACTCTTCAGTGTTTAAGAGCACTTGATGAGAAATCATGAATTCAGATTTTAAAACCTTTATAAGCTGGGCAACCCACAAACACCTGAAACCCTAGCTCCAAGGGGAACAGAAACAGGAGGATCACTGGGGTTTGGGAACTCCGGGTTCAGGGAGAGACTGCCTCACAGGGACACCAATCCACATCTCTTCAATAAAGTGCTTGAAGTCCTACCTAGAGCAATAAGACAACTAAAGGAGATCAAAGGGATACAAACTGGAAAGGAAGAAATCAAAGTATCCCTATTTGCAGATGATATGACAGTAATCATGAGTTACCCAAAAAAACTCTACCAGGGAGCTCCTGCAGCTGATAAACACCTTCAGCAAAGTGGCTGAAAACAAAATTAATTCAAAAACAACAACAAACTCAGTAGCCCTCCTGTATACAAGCGACAAACAAGCTGAGAAAGAAATTAGTGAAACAACACCCTTCACAATAGCCACAAATAATACAAAATATCTTGGTGAAACTCTAACCAAGCACGTGAAAGATCTCTATGCCAAGAACTTCAAGTCTCTGAAGAAAGAACTGAAGATATCAGAAGATGGAAAGATCCCACATGCTCATGGATCAGTAGGATTAAATAGTAAAAATGGCCATATCACCAAAAGAAATCTACAGTTTCAATGCAATTCCCATCAAATTCCAACACAATTCTTTACAGACCTTGAAAGAACAATTCTCAACTTTATACGGAAAAACAAAAACCCAGAACAGCTACTACAAACCTGTACAATAAAAGAACTTCTGGAAAGGGGAACACTCCTTCATTGCTGGTGGGAGTACAAATTTGTACAACCACCTTGGAAATCAATCTGGCACTTTCTCAGAAAACTGGGAATAGAGCTTCCTCAAGACCCAGCTATTCCACTCCATGGAATATACCCAGAGGATGCTCCACCACACAAAAAGAACACATGCTCAACCATGCTCAGCCTTATTTGTAATAGCCAGAACCTGGAAACAGCCTAACTGTCCCTCAATTGAAGAATGGATAAAGAAACTGTAGTACATTTACACTATGGAATACTACTCAGCTATAAAAAACAAGGAAACCCTGAAATTTGCGGGCAAATGGATGGAACTAGAAATGATCATACTGAGTGATTTAGCCCAGACTCAGACTCACATGGTATATATTCACTTATAATTTAACACTAGCCCAAAAAGGATGTCACATGAAAGTCTCCACTTACCAGGAGATAGGGATAGATGCGGGGACCTCCTATTGGGACTCTAGGTGAGAGAAGTATGGGAGAATGGGGAAATAGAAGGATCCAGAGGGTCCTAGAAACCTACAAGAAGAACATCACAATGGGTGGATCTGGACCTAGGGGGTTCTGCTCAGACTATTGCACTAACCAAGGACAATACAAGTAGTAAACATCGAACCTCTACTCTGATCTACCCAATGGACAGGACATTCTCCACAGTTATGTGTAGAGCGGGGACAAACTTGGAAATAAACTCTGGTGCTCCATATTTGACCACCTCCCCTTGGTGGAGAGGCCTGATGGCAATCAAAGAAAAATTAAGCAGACTATCAAGATGAGACTTGACAGTCTATGACCATATAGTGGAGGAGGAGGTCCTCCTCGGTCATAAACCTAGGGGAGGGGAATAGGGTGAAAGCGGGAGGGAGGGAGGAAGAGGAGGATACAAGTGATGGGATAACAATTGAGTTGTAATCTGAATTAATAAAATTAAAATTAAAAAAAAAGAACTTCTGGAGGTATCTCCACCCCTGATTTCAAGCTGTACTGCAGAGGCTACAGTAATAAAAACAGCATGGTACAAGCATAGAAACAGACTGGTTGATCAATGGAATCAAATCAAAGACCCAGAAATGAATTCAAACACCTATGGCACTTGATTTTTGACAAAGAAGCCAAAATCATACAATGGAAAAATGATAGCATCTTCAACATGTGGCGCTAGTCTTACGGGTTGTCTACATGTAGAAAAATGCAAATAGATCCATATTTATCACACTGCACAAAACTGAAGTCCAAGTGGACCAAGGACCTTACTTACATAAAACCAGAAGCACTAAATCTATTAAAAGAGAAAGTAGGGAAGAGCCTTGAATTCATTGGCAGAGGAGACAACTTCCTGAACAGTACATCAACAGCTCAGGCTCTACGATCAACAATTAATAAATGGAACCTCTTGAAACTGAAAAGCTTCTGTAAAGCAAAGGACACTGTCAACAGAACAAAATATCAGCCTACAGACTGGGAAAAGATCTCCACCAACCCTACACCTGACAAAGGTCTAATATATCTAAATATATAAAGAACTCAAGAAACTAAACACCAACAAACCAAATAACCCAATTAAAAAATGGAGTACAGAGCTAAACAGAGAATTCTCAACAGAGGAATATTGAATGGCTGAAAAGCACTAAAAGAAATGTCCAATGACCTTAGTCATCAAGGAAATGCAAATCAAAACAACTCTGAGATTCCACCTTACATCCCTCAGAATGGCTAAGATCAAAAACCCAAGAGCCAGTCTGTGCTGGCTAGGATGCGGAGAAAGGGGAACACTCCTCCATTGCTGGTGGGAAAACCACTTTGGAAATCAATCTGGTGCTTTCTCAGAAAATTGGTTATAGTGCTACTTCAAGACCCAGCTATACCACTCCTGGGCATATGTCCAAAAGATGCTCCACCATACAACAAGGACATTTGTTCAACTATGTTCATAGCAGCTTTACTTGTAATAGCCAGAATCTGGAAACAACCTAGATGTCCCTCAACCAAAGAATGGATAAAGAAACTGTGGTACATTTACACAGTAGAATACTACTCAGCTATTAAAAACAAAGGAATCATGAAACTCAGACAAATGGATGGAACTAGAAAGATCATCCTGAGTGAGGTAACCCAGACCCAGAAAGACACATATGGTATGTACTCACTTATAACTGGATATTAGCCATATGGTACAGGATAACTACCCAAAGAAGTTAAGTAACAAGGAGGGACCAAGGGAAGATGCATGAATCTCACTGAGAAGGGAAAATAGAAGAAACAGAGGAAGTACTTAAAGAGAAGGAACAGGATAGGAGAGGGAATGAAGAGAGAAATGAGGGTGGAGATCTGATGTGGGGAGCTGGGGGGATGGTGGCAGGAGGACAGAGGGCTTGTAGAAAGAAGAGAAATGGTAGCCTGGAATATCTCTAAGACAGGCTAGAGACTACAACAGGGTAGGCTCCTGGGAGGATACAGGGTGACTCTAGCTGAGACCCCTACTAGCAGCAGACATGGAGACTGAAGAGGCCACCCTCTAACCAGACAGGACTCCTAGCAGAAGGAGAGGAACACCAACACCCCCTCCAAAAAACTTTGACCCAAAATTTACCCTGTCTACAAGATGTGCAGGGATAAAGAAAGAGCAGAGGGGGCTGGAGAGATGGCTCAGCGGTTAAGAGCACTGTTTCTTCTTCCAGAGGTCCTGAATCCAATTCCCAGCAACCACATGGTGGCTCATAACCATCTATAACGAGATCTGGTGCCCTCTTCTGGTGTGCATATGTAATAAATAAATAAATAAATAAATAAATCTTTTAATAATAACAACAACAATAATAAAGAAGAACACACAGAGATTGAGGAAATGTCCAATTAATGCCTAGCCACACCATGCAAGACAGCCAACCCCTGACACTATTAATGACCCTCTGCTATGCTTGCAGACAGGAGCCCAGCAATAACTGTCCTCTGAGAAGCTCTAGCCAACAGCAAATGAAAACAGATGCTAAGATTCACAGGCAAACATTGGGTGGAGCACAGAGAGCTTTGTGAAGAGTAGAAGGAAGGATAAAAGGTCCTGAAGGGAACAGGAGCTCCACAAGAAGACCAATAGAGCCTGAGCCTGGGAGACTTGCAGAGACTGAAATCCCAACCAAGGACCATGTATGGACTGGACCTAAGCCCCCCACACAGCTTAGTCTCCATGTGGATCCCCTAGTTAGGAGAGCTGGGGCTGTCTCTGACAAGGGCTTTCTTGCATGCTTTTCAATCACTTTACCCTGATGGGGCTGCCTTGCCAGGCCACCCTAGTAAAAGATGCACTCAGTCCTAATGTGACTTGATATGTTGGGATGGGCAGGTGGGGGAGGGGTGCTCCCTTTTCTGAAGGGTGAGGGAGGGGGCTGTGATTGGGAAAAAGTGAATAAATGAATACTTTTTTTTTTTTAAGAAAATGCTAGAAGAGGATACACAGAGAAATCCTGTCTCAAAAATCAAATAAAAACCAAAACAACAACAGAAATATGGAACTAAGGATGAGAATGGACCAGCAAAGAGATTAGGTAGTTTCACCAAAACTTGATACAGACATAAAGATTGGAAGTTCAAGACTGTCCTTGGCTGTCCAGGGAGCTCAAGATCAGCTTGAACTACATGAAACCCAGTCCCCCAAAACAACAAGAAAACAGATACAAGCCGTGTATGGTGGCTCACACCTTTAATCCCAGCACTCAGAAGGCAGAGGCAGGTGGATCGCTGTGAGTTCGAGGCCAGCCTGGTCTACAAAGTGAGTCCAAGGCTACACAGAGAAACCCTGTCTCGAAAAAAGAAAAAAGAAAGAAAACAGATACACGCAGAAGAGAAAAAGGAACAAGCCAGAAGGGACCTCTCGACAACTGAAAGGACACCACCATGTCTACTTTATGAAGCCAAGTACAACAAGATGTCCTTCTGTAGTCATAATATATAGCTAGTTCACTGTTAAAATGTGGTTAAGAGGGTTCCAGAAGTTCTTTATATGTACCCTGAGAATTTTCATTAGGTGTGAAATTTCTTCAAGTGTTAATTTTCAAAAGTTCAGTGTAAACTCATGACAACCATGGTGCCAGCAAAACCGCTGGCTCCCTAAATATACTCAGAAGTATTGGGTCCTTCCTTCCCAAAGGAGAGTTGCCAAAGGACAAATCTTTTTCCTTCCTCCCCCATGTCTAAGTATACTCTCATTCTGTATTTCCCCACCTCTAACTCTTCACACCTCACCTGCCCCATAAGAACAGCATTCCTGTCTCCCTGATATCCTTACACAGCTTTGCACCATTAACTCTAAAATCAGGAACTCTGACTTCTAAAATCTGTAAATAATTTTATTTGCTTGTCCAATATCTGTAACCACTACCTACTGCTAATGTCAATTTACAAGGTAGGAAAATGAAAATATATATATTTTTTTTTCATAAAAAAAACAATGAACTAGAACAAGGGTCTTGTTTCAAAAACAAGACAAAAAATGTCAACTGGCTTAAAGGTTATAGAATTTGCCAAAGTTTATAAGAACAGACTTTAAACTCATTTATCTGGCTCCAAAGTCTGTGATCTTTTCCCTATATTGAAAGGCCTTCAACATGTAATGTTTCCAATATATTGTATTCAAAATTGTATATTGGTCACAAAACTCTTATCAAACATATACAAATGGAAGGGGGAAACAAAAATATCAATTCAGATGGTGATTGTGGTAAATGATAATATTTTTTAAATTACAACTTTCTTTTTGTTTGTTTGTTTTTACAGGGTTTCTCTGTGTAATAGCCATTGCTGTCCTGGACTCTCTTTGTAGATCAGGCTAACCCCGAACTCATAGAGATCCACCTGCCTCTGCCTCCCGAGTGTTTTTTTTTTAACATTTATTTATTTATTGTGCATACAGTGTTCTTTCTGCTTGCATATACGCCTGCACACCACCAGATTTCATTTTAGATGATTGTGAACCACCATGTGGTTGCTGGGAATTGAACTCATCACCTTTGGAGGAACAGCCAGTGAGCCATCTCTCCAGCGTTTTGTTGTTGTTGTTGTTTTGTTTTGTTTTGTTGAGACAGTTTTTTTCTTGTAGTCTTGACTATCCTGGACTCGATTTGTAGACCAGGCTAGCCTCAAACTCTCAGAGGTCCTCCTTCTTCTGTCTCTGCCTCCCAGAGGCTGGGATTAAAGGCATGCACCACCATGCCCAGCTAATTACAACTTTCTTAAAAAACAAATTGCTAAACAGAGACTGAACTAATGAAACAATACAAAAGAAACAACCTTTGTTTTAAATGTTCTTATACTTATTAGATAAAAACTTACCAAGAAAAAAGAATGAAGGAAGTGGGTCCAGGGAGATGGCTCAGTGGCTAAGGTGCTGAACTTGAATTCCTATCAAAAGCTGAAAATAGTGATATGCACCAGTAACCCAAGCACTAGGCAAGGGAAAAAAGCTCACTGGCTAGCCAGTTTAGCCGAAACTGCTAAACTCCAGTCCAAGTTCAATGAAAAACTCAGTCTAAAAAAAATAAGGAGGCTGGCCGGGCGTGGTGGCGCATGCCTTTAATCCCAGCACTCGGGAGGCAGAGGCAGGCGGATCGCTGTGAGTTCGAGGCCAGCCTGGTCTACAAAGTGAGTCCAGGATGGCCAAGGCTACACAGAGAAACACTGTCTCGAAAAACAAAAAAAAAAAAAAAAAAAAATTAGGAGGCTAGAGAGGTGGCTCAGCTGTTAAAAGCACTGACTGTTCTTCCAGAGGACCCTGGTTCACTTCCCAGCACCCACATGGCAGCTCACAACTGTCTGTAACTCAGGATCCAATGCCCTCACACAGACATACATGCAGGCAAAACACCAATGTACATAAAATAAAAATAATTTTAAAGAATGAAAATAAGAGCGGGTGTGGTGGTGCACACCTTTAATCCCAGCAGAGGCAGGTGGATCGCTGTGAGTTCGAGGCCAGCCTGGTCTACAAAGTGAGTCTAGGACAGCCAAGGATATGCAGAGAAACCCTGTCATGAAAAACAAAAACAAAACAATCAAACAAACAAAAGAATAAAAATAAAATAAAGTGGAAAAAGTACTGAAGAAGACATCCTAAAATTGACTTCTGGGCTCTACATGAACCTGCATGGACTATTATGGATTATCGTGCCTCTGCGCGCGCACACACACACACCACACACATGAAACCTTTTCTTTTAAATTAAGAATATGCAAAACTTAAGAAGCATACATTAACCCCAAGGTACTTACTGCCAGGCCTGAAAGCCAGATCCTCACGAACGGACTAATCAGTAGTCTAACAAAAAGGTCAGTCCTGAGGAAGGACTTAACAGGTATATGGACTGAAGAACCAAGAATGTATAAACTGAGGAGACAAAGTTGAAGGGGAAAACAACGTTGTTTTAAGCAGCAGGGTCCATAAGACCAAACTAGGAGAAAAGTCTTCAAGGCCCAGCAAACAGGTTAATTTGATAAGTACTAGGAACTGCTTTGTATATTACATGGGAAGGTTTCTTTTCTATTGTTTCTTGAGTCCAGTAACAAATTCAGCAATTCTATTTTGTAAAGTTGTTCATGTTAATAAATTAATAATAATAATAATAATAACAACAGGATCTTTAAAGATTCAGCTTTTACCCCAACATATAGTTGGGTGGCAGAGCAGTTATCTAGTATCACCTTGGCCCTGTATTGGAGCAGATAAAAGGATAAAAGTAATTCTTTGGATCACACAATGCTGTCACCAAACAACTATATAGGGGAGTATTTGTGGGAAATAACCCTTTATCCTCTGTGTGCACTTTATATTCTTCTCAAAAATAAATTCTTTATGTGAGTGATCACAATGGGGAGGGAGAACACCTTCAAAAATAATGCTTGTGAATATTAAATGCCACTGTGCATTCTAATTAATTACAGAACTATAAAGCAAGATGGGACCTTGGAAACATTTATTCCAGTGGTAATCTCTTCATTTTTTTTTTCAACAGGTTAAACTGAAGTTCAAGAATTAAGTAAATTGCATAAACCTGTGGAAGACTGAATACTAGATTTTCAAGGAAGCAAGATCTAAAAGCTGTGCTATTCAAAACTGTATAACCAGCAACCACATTTGGCTAGAAATTTAAAATGATTAAAACTAAATGCAACTTCAAACTCAGTTTCTCACATAGACCAGGCATACTTCAGGTACTCCATGTCCTACACATGCTTAATGACTACCATATCTAACAGGGTAAGGAAAAAAAACTTCCATCATATTTGCTAATTATAGTTCAAAAAATCTGGCAAAGTATTTTCATCACTACAGAAAATTTAATTGGACTGCACTGCTTTAAAGAATAAGATTTAGAGTCAAACTATGGTTGGAATTTCACTGGGACAGAAACAGATGACACAAGATTGACATAAGGGTGGATTAATAAACACACACCTCAAAAAGTATACTTGATGATTAAGTGAAATAACTTCTTTTATATGTACACTGCCTGGAACTTAACAGATAATAAATACTAACATAACTGGGCGTGGTAGCCTATAATCCCAACACTCAAAGGAGGCAGAGGCAGGTGGATCACTGTGAGTTCGAGGGCAGCCTGGTCTACAAAGCAAGTCCAGTACAGTCAAGGCTACACAGAGAAACCCTGTCTCAAAAATGACAACAACCAAACAAGTCTTAAATAAATAATAAAAACTTTTGTTTGTTTGGTCTTTCAAAACAGGGTTTCTCTGCATATCCTTGCTGTCCTACACTCACTTTGTAGACCAGGCTGGCCTCGAACTCACACAGATCTACCTGCCTCTGCCTCCCTGAGTGCTGGGATTACAGGCGTGCACTTTTCTTTTTATTGCTCTACAGAACATCCTGTTAGAAGACTTTCTTCAAATACTCATACCCCTCTTCCAATGTTTCTATTTGGGAATAATGAAATAGAAGATGAACACAGTGAGTGTCTTGTATTTTATACAGCTATACTGAGTTCTCATTCAAAGAATATAAAATAAATTGTACAGTTTCTAGACAACTGTTCTTTTGTGCCAGTAAGGAATATCCCATACTACTTCTTCATTATTTCATTCTTACTATCTGTACAGATTGAACATTACATGAAGATATAACAATATGCTTCTCTACAGTACTTTAACTGGCCTCTCCCCGCAAAAAAAAAAAAAAACAAAAAGCCAACTTCCAGAAGCTAAATCAAGCTTTTAAAGCTTCTACTGAGCCAGTAAATTTGACACCTATGAACTGTATCATTTAAAAACTCTGTAACATGCAATAATCCAGAAAAATAACAAAACTCAGCTCAGTTTGTAATCCATGTATTTCATTCAATAAGTAAATTTCATTTATGAGTAGCAATTTATATTTAGCTGCATTAAGTCACATAGTCTTGCATTCCTAACAAATTCACCAACTTTGCACTCCTAATATGAAGAACTCAAACAGACCTTTAAACTATTTGCTCTTAAGCATCTACCAAATAAAACTGCTACATGTTTTTAAAGATTTCTTGCCTTTTAAACAATGTGTAACTCTCAGAGGAAAACGTACACTCTTAATAAGTGTCTCTTTTAAATTACCTAATTAGTATTTTGTTCCTTAAAGTTGATTTAAAGAGTAGCTACAGATCTCCTCTTTAAAGTTAAGAAAAAACTATAAATACTAAATGAATAATAATATACACTATATGACATTTTACAACTCTATGTGCAACAAATAAAATTAAACATTTCAAGTATACAAACCACAGTACTTAATCAATAGAGTTCACATACATTTTCCTAAAAGCTAAAAATGTTTCTATTGCTATCACACAAAAATTTATTGCTGTCTCATTTTATACATTCAAAAAGGTGGCATCTATACCTAAGCTGATAAAATCTAACTTGTAGGATTATATAAGTTTATTAAAGCTCTTTTTTAAAAAAAATCATATCCACACTGGTCACAGTGAATTTTCCTGAGGCTGTACTCTAAGTACATCCGACCCAGAAAGTATTTTTAGCAAATGTGTTCAATAGATGCTGGTGTTATGCCTAGCCTAAATTAGAAATTAGTGTCATAAATTTAAAGCAACAATGTTACTAGGGACATTTTAAAGATACTCAATTAGGGCATGGTGGGGGAGGAGGGAACAAGAGGATACAATTTACCACCACCTAGAAGCTAAGAACCGGGAGATAAGAAAGTCACATACCCATCTGTTATTACTTTTGAAGACTCTGATTTTCTACCTCAAAAAACTTTAACTAGCTCAATATTAAAAAAAACTATAAAATAATGACACTTCCTAGTGTTTAAAAAAATCTTTATAGCAAATGTTTAAAGCAGATTAAATAAATGATAAAATATTGTCATGTACACAAAGCAGATTAAATAAATTTAAAAATACTGTCATGTACACACACACACACACAACTATGTTGATCTTATAAACTAGACAGGATCACAATAATATTGGGCCATCCATACACATGGGTCAATAAAAAATATGAACAAAGAATGCCATAAAAAATATGAAGAGAGCCAGGCATAGTGGCCCACGCCTTTAATCCCAGCCCTTGGGAGGCAGAGGCAGGTGGATAGCTCAGAGTTCGAGGCCAGCCTGGTCTACAAAATGAGTCCAGAACAGCCAAGGCTAACACAGAGAGACCCTACCTGGGGGGGTGGGGATAGGGGGTGAGGGGTTAGGAGAAAAAAATAAAGTGAAGAGACACAAAAGCTTTTGTGATAATTGCAGCAAAAATGCATTCTGACCAAAAGGGGGGCAGGAAGGTTATATTCATGAGATAATTGATCTTATATTATGAGAGAATAAAATGGTTCTATATAGTTCATAAGCTTTTCCTTTCAAACCAAATTTTTTCTTTAAAAGAACACTGAACTTGAAATTCTCAAATTTGAGATTTAAATAATATAACTATAGTCTATTAGGAACACTGAGTAATTGTTTAAGGTCATGTCCTCCCCTTTTGGAAAACATGTTTTCCCCTCTGACACACTAATGTTCACGAAGCCCAGGATTTTCAAAAGGCTGTGATTTTTACCCTTTCAGTCGTCTTCTAGTCTGTCTTTTACAAGTCAGACACATTAGCTGTTTGTTTTTCCTCCACAGCCATGTTTTAAATGTGACCATTAAACTGTGTTATTTCATCTGGACCCAAGATCTGGTCACACACTCAGTATTTATTTCTTGAATTGTACATTCCAAAACTAGCTAGTAGATATAAAAAGTCCTCCTGGAACAAGGAGTTTTAAAAACCCTACACATAGACCTTGTACACACTGATGTCACTCTGTGATGCAAGGCCAGACATAACGTCTCTACCCTAAGTTTCAGGGAACCAGCCATCTACACTATCAGTGAAGCTGTAAACTGTTCCATTATTGAAGACACCCTAGCAAATGCATTAAACTACCACTCCCCTAACCCCTTTTTAAAAGAATTCTAGCTTCTCTTCAATCTCTGAATTGACTGATTTTCAGTAAACCGTCTTGAGGCAATTCAGGTGACCAAGGTTTTGTAAGAACAGTTCCTGTTCATAAATAACAATCATATGCTCCATTTTTCCTGTAAGCAACTATAAAACAAACACTGCCACAGAAACGACAATTTAAAGCCAGAAGACCACAGATCACTGCACTTATATTTACAAAAAAGCCACCAACACTGATCTGTTCTTTACTACAGACTCACTTTGAATCTGAACATGATGAAGGTGGTGACGATTCAGATCTGTTCTCCATCTCAACTTTTTGGGCCCAACTACAGATTCCTAAAAACATGTGGATCCTGGCAGAGTCCCAGGAGACTCAAGTTCAATGGAAAGGCGCGTGCTCATACACCATTGGGGGGGGGGGGGTAAGGGGGAGAGCTTATATGAGTCAATTAGCATAACAATAACAATTAGAAAACAGAAGAACCCCAACAAATGGAATACTGAAGAGTCTCCAGCCTTACCTTGAGTGTAGGAGCACTGGAACATTCCATCTCCGCATCTATGCCATCCTTTAGCCCTTGCACTCAAACCTAGCAGAGATTTCAACTATAGACCTCGGGTAGATCCGAGCACCTGGACCCAATTTTAAAAAAGGGGGGGGGGGGGGGGGGGGGGTCGATCGCGTAGCTCTGGCTACCTGGTCCCGCGAGCTTCAGGTGCGCACTCACGACCTGCAAAGGGGGCCCACGAAGGCCAAGCGAAGAACCTCCCCGAGCGCCTCTCTTACCTTCGTTATCACAGCCGCGTCCTCTCGGCTGAAGAAAAATTAAAAAAAAAAACAAAAAACAAAAAACCAAAAACAAAACAAAATCCAAATCCAAAAAGCCAGGAGGCCCCGGGCGCGCAACCGGGGGGAAAAGAGGCGTCGCGTGGTTCCGCGTCGGGGTGCTCGCCCCTCAGCGCCCCGCGAACAGCCGCCGCCACAGCGGCCGCACGACGGCCGCGGGCCGCCAGCACCCCGTCATCCTGCGGGGCTGCGGCGGGGCCGGCGTGCGCGGGGAGGCGCGCGCTCGCACCTCGCGGAGAGATGAGCTAATCCCTTCACACGCGCCCCGAAAAGTGCCGCGGCGCCCCCCGCCCCCCGAAAGCTCGCGGACTCGCGGGCCGAAGTCAAGTCTCTTTCAAGTCCCGGAGCTCCCAGTTGCTGACAGATCCCCGGGGTCGTTAAGAACAATGTCGCGTCCGCGGAGCAGGAAAGCGCGCGCGGCGTGAGGCGGCGGGTGACTCCAGGGAGGCGGCTCCCGTGTGAGAGTGCAAAGGAGAAGCTCGGTCACCCTCCTCCTCCTTCTCCTCCTCCTCCTCTCCTTCCTCCTCCTCCCTCGCCTCCACCGCCTCCTCCGTCTCCTCCTCCTCTCTCAAGCACACCCCGTCTCCTAGGCCGCAGCATAGCAACCGAACATGGCGGCTGCGCAGCCACCGGCCAGTCAGAGTGCCGGAACGGCGGCCTCAGCAACAGGAGGCGGTCTCGCGAGAGGCGAAGCCACGCCCCTGCCCCGCCTCCTTCCCTCCTCCCACCCGGCTTCCAAGCGCCAGCCTGGGAGCGCTGGCACTCACAGGTGCGAGAGAGGCGGGACTTAGCGGGCGGGGAGGGTGGGCGTGGCTCTGTGCCCACACCCCGTAGCGAGGCGGGGATTGGTTCCTCGACTGTCAGTCCTGCCCCTCCTCCCTGTGTGTACCTACTGACTGACGCTGGGGACACAAAAGAGGGGCACAGCGCGAAGTGGGGAAACTGGACTTCCTGGCATCAGGTTGTCCCAACTAAGTGCTGAGAGAAGGGGTAGGCTCTGAAGTGCAGTTTTCAATCGTTTCTCTTCCTAAATATAGGCCCTCGAAAGCAAAGCCTAAGCAAAAGGAGTTTACGGATAAAACAAAGGATAGATGCTTCCTGGGTGCCAGGAACGCTGCTTTTTAAAATCAAAGTCGTTCAATCGTTTTAGGAATGAGAGTTGGTATTGTTCTGCCGTGGCCTTGAGGAGGGCATGCTCTAATTTTTTCTGGGTGATACAAACTCGCTGGTGATAGGACATTCCTACGGTGACCATGTAAGAGTGGGTTTGGGAGGACCCTCACATTCTGTCTTTGCCTCTTTTTTTGTATTTTTTTTTTACATTTGTATATTTAGTATACACCCAAAGCATGCACGCTCCTGTGTGTGTGTGTGTGTGTGTGTGTGTGTGTGTGTGTGTGTGTGTGTGTGTGTGTAAGTCAGAGGACAAGGTTTGAGAGTTAGTTGGTAGTCCCGTGTGGGTCCCAGAAATTGGCAGCACATTCCTTTCCTTTACCCTTTGACCCATCTCAAAGGTCCTTGCCTCTTTTTTTAGTGGGGTCAGGAGGGCGACTCAATGCTCTTTTCTGCTGCCAGGCTTCTTGTTAGTTCTTGATCTTAACCTTTGTTCCCACTAGAGACCATCTTTATAAAAATGTCTTGCTGAGTAGTAGTGTTTAATGCCTTTAATCCCACCATTCCAGAATCTGAGTTCAAGGCCAGCCTAGTCTACCAAGTGGGTTCCAGGACAGCCAAGGCCACACAGAGAAGCCCTGCCAATAAATAAATAAATAAGTGTTTATTTCTTCAGGGGTCTGAGAAAGCACTTGCCTAACATGTGTACAAGGTCCTCAACACCCAACACCCACATGATGCAAATCTTATCTTTTCTCCAATTTTGTTTTTTTTTTTGGGGGGGGGGAGCTGCTTTTTTGACACATGTCTCTCTGTGTAGCCCTGGATGTCCTGGACTCAGTTTATAATCCAGACTAGCCTGGAACTCACAGCGATCCGCCTGCCTCTGCCTCCTGAGTGCTGGGACTAACGGCGTGCGCCACCACGCCCGGCTTATCTCTTCTCCACGCTGACAAAGTGACTTCACCAATGAGGACATTTTGTATGAAACTGTGGAAGATAGCAGTTGATAGCAGTGTCTTCATTCTCAGTCTGCTCCTACTTTTTTTTTTCCCTTGTCCAGCTGGTGATGGACACTTGGACACGTAGGAGGCTGAGGCGAGAGGATCAGGACTTGAAAAACATCCTTAGCTAACAGCAAGTCCCAGGCCAGCCTGGGCTACATGAGACTCTGTCTCAGAATGCAGGTGGGACAGGGTGATAGCAGCTCCAGCCTGTGCTCTTTCATTTCCCCCTTTCCTCCTGCTCCCTTTGGCCATGGCATCCCTAAAATGCTTCTTATCTGACCCGTGTCAGCATTCATCCCTCAACAAAAGAGCAAAGAGAACTCGCCAGGGTTAAGCAGTAGGAAATAATTTCTTCCTTCTGTGACACCGACAGCTCTCGGTTTAAGCATCCCTTTGCTGTTTTTCACAATGCTCATCTTTCTGCACAATGCTCAGCCCTGGGCGGGTATTGCTGATAGTGATTTGATCACTGCTCCTACCTAAGGCAGAGCCTCTTAGTCATCTCTGGAGCCCTCAGAACGCCTGAAGACACTGCCTGGCAGGAAAAACAGAAGTCAAAGAAAAGAACAAAATGTTTGAATCACTAGTGGGTAGCTGAAATAGAACCTGGCAAGATAATTCAGTCAGTAAAATGCTTACTGCGCAAGCATGAGGACCTGTGCTCAGATTCCCCAGAGCCAGGCATGTTGAGCCATTCACAATTGTACCACCGCCACCGCTGCCACCGCTGCCACTGCCACTGCCACCACTGCCACCGCCACTGCCACCGCCGCCACCACTGCTGCCACCACTACCACTGCCACCGCCACCACCACCACTACTGCTGTCACCACTACCACTGCCACCGCCGTCACCGCCACCACCACTGCCACCACCGCCACTACTGCTGCCACCACTACCACCTCCACCACTGTCTCTACTTTAAAACCATCAGTACTAACCGTCACTACCCACAAAGGACATCCCATGCCTATTTTCTTCTCCCCAAACCTCTACCAGGCCATAATCTATTTTCCATGTCTGTGTTTGCTTACTCAGGATACGTCACATAAACAGAATAACTTCCCAGATAGAGCTTCCATAGTGGAAATCACCTAGATGGCCAGTATTCACTGCCATTCCTAGAAAATTCTGAGTTTGCCAGGCATGGTGGCTCACACCTGTAGTCCCAGCACTTGGGAGGCAGGGGCAGATGGATCTCTGTGAGTTCAAGGCCAGCCTGGTCTACAAAGCGAGTCCAAGACAGCCAGGACTACACAGAGAAACACTGTCTCAAACAAAACAAAACACAACAACAACAACAACAAAAAACAAGAAGAAAAGAAAATTCTAAGTCCATCCTAACCCGACCTTCCTGCATCCCTGGGAAAGAAAGAGCAAGTAATCACCCAAGAGAGGAAGAGGAAGAGGAGGACAGAGTTGCTTTCGGGTAGCTTGGTTAGAAGCCCCGGGTGTGATCCTCAGCACAGCATAAACCTGCACATGGCAATCCACATGTAAAATTGCAGCACTCAAGCGATGGAAACAGAAGGGTCAGAAATTCAAGGTGATTCTTGCTACATGAGGCCCTGTCTTAAGAACAATACAAAAAAAACCTTTCGACCATGCCCCATCTTCATATCTGCTCAATGAAGGATAAAGTTAGCAATAAGTTCATGCTTTTCAATTCTTGATCTGTATATCACCTGCACATCTTGTTTAAAATTTAGACTCTAGGCCGGCAAGAGGGCTCAGCAGGTAAAGACATTTGCCACCAACCTAATGACCCGAGTCTAGCCCCAGGACCCCACATGATGAAAGAAAAGAACTGATTTCTGAAAGTTGTCATGTGACATCCACAGGCCTGCTGCCACACATGCACAGCACAGCGCAAGCATGCACAAATACACACTCACAGTACGTTTTAAAATGTAAAAATTATTTTTAAATGCAGGTTCTAATTCACTATATTTGGGGTGGGACCAGAGATTCTGGGGCCCTGGATTTTGGGGGTCTTTTTGTTTGTTTGTTTTGTTTATTTTGGTTTTTCAACACAGAATTTCTCTGTGTAGTCCTCTGGCTATCCTGGACTCAGACCAGGCTGGCTTCAAACTCATGGAGATCTGCCCCCCTCTGTCTCAACTGAGTGCTAGGATTAAAGGCGTGTGCCATCGTGCCCTGCCATTTTTGCTCTTATTTAAATTACATTCTGTAAAGCCATTAAAATATTTCCATGCCTATTCTGAACCATCAGATGAGCACCGTGTAACCAAACACTGCACTTGAATTTACCTCTGACCCTAGTTAGAACCATAGCAGTGACTTCCATACTCTTATCCCAAGAGACAATTTAACATTACCTGTTGTGTTACATACACAATGCTCATAGAGCTCTAAATGTTTTCAGTTCAGTTTGTATATCGCATACATTTTACAGATATAGGAACATTGTGAATAAGGATTTTTTTTTTACCTAATCTAATACCTGCACCTAAGACACATAATTAAGCTAATTAAACAGTTGGGAGTTGCAAGACTTCTTTTCAGCTTAGAACTGGCAAACACTGCTGGATATTGGCAGACACTCCTCCTGACTGTGACTTTTTCCTATGTCTACAGTCTGCCCTTGGCTGTGCTTTGAGAGATTAAGAGCAAGAGCTCTGTCTGCACTTAGAGGCGGTTGGCAGGCAGGAATGACTGGGCTTTTTAGATTCAGTGGCTGATGACAAGACTTCTCCTAACCCTGGGTTGCTAGGCCCTGGAGGGGCTCGGCATTTGCTTTATCCTATACAGACAAGCCCTGCCACCTGGGCCTTGGCAGTGGCCTCATGCAACAATGGGGCAAGAGAGGCTTTGACCGGGCACTGTAGCTAACTCATAAGCTACCCTACCATCAGTGACTCAGAAGGACCCCTCCGAAAGAAATGAGTAACCCAACTGTGGATGACAAATCCAAACCCTAACTTCTGAATTATAGAGTACATTCAAGGCCAGGCTGAGAAAACATAGTGAGATCCTATCTCAGAATAAGAATTACAGAGTGGGGGAAGGAAGGAGGAAAAAGGGGGTGGAGGAAGGGGAAGAGGAGGAGGGAAGGAGAGAGTGAGCCCTCAGCTACTGAGATGGCTTCCTCAGTAAAGGCACTTGCCACCAAGCCTGACTTGAGTTCTATCCCAGATCTCGCGTGGTAGAAGGAGAAAACATATGCCCACAACTTGTCTTCTGACCTCTACATTCGTGCTGTGGCACAAACGTGTACCCACACACAGCATAAATGTAATAAACACACTTCCATAGCTCAGTGGTAAAGAGCTTGCTTAGTGGGAACAAAGGTCCAGGTTTGATTTCCAGTTTCAGGAGAGAAAGAGAGACAGAGGCACATCTTGAGGTGAATGAAGATAGCCAAGGAGGTGACTAGGAAGGAAAATTAGACTCCATGTGCTGGAGGCAGCTCAAAGTGATATGAATTTTAACTTTAAAACATACCTATGGCCGGGTAGTGGTGGTGCACGCCTTTAATCCTAGCACTTGAGAGGCAAAGGCGAGCAGATCTCTGTGATACAGAGAGAGTCAAGACAGCCAAGGCTACACAGAGAAACCCTGTCTCAGAAAAAACAAAACAAAACCTATGTTAAAATGACTTAATTTTGTTGTTTAAGCTTCTGAGGTAAAGTGTACAAGGTACATGGCTTTTCAGGGCTCAGAGGATATCTAAAAAGTGCTTGCCTTCCAAGTATGAAGACATGAGTTTGATCTCCAGAACCCACATAAAAATACTAAGCTTGGGCCAGGTGTTGGGGCGCACGCCTTTAATCCCAGCACTCAGTAGGCAGAGCCAGGTGGATCACTGTGAGTTCGAGGCTAGCCTGATCTACAAAGCGAGTCTAGGGCAGCCAAGGTTACACAAAGAAACCTTGTCTCAAAAACAAACAAACAAACAAACAAACAAACAAACAAAAAACACTAAACTAGGTGTCCTAGCATGGACAATGAATCTCTGAGGCTTTTTGGCCAGCAAGCCTAGTCTAATTGTTAAGCTTCAGTCCAATAAAAGACATGGTGGCAGATAGCCTTGAGGATGGCACTCCAGATTGCCACATGCGTGCATATCTGCACATGTGTGTGTGCACACATATGCATGCACAAATACATACACACTGCTGATTATGAGTACCAAACAAGACTCTGACAAGTGACCTTAGCCTTATTATTGGGGATGAAGAGATTTGAACTTTTTATCTATCTGCAATCTTCATGCCTGAGTTAAAGCCAAGCAGAACAAAGCAAGCAAATTTAAAGAATTTAAACCTTTACAAAAGCTAAGGCTACACAGAGAAACCCTGTCTTGAAACAAAACAAAAGCAAACAAACAAAAAAGCATCATCGGGCCGGGCAGTGGTGGTGCACGCCAAGGCAGAGGCAGGTGAATCTCTGTGAGTTCGAGGCCAACCTGATTTACAGAATGAGTTTACAGAGAAACTCTGTCTTGAAACAAAAACAGAACAAAACAAAACCAAAGGAAGGAGCCACAGGCTGGATTGATGATTGGGTTGAACCAAGTGCGACTCGGTTGGTAGAGTGCGTATCTAGCATTCACAAAGCCCTGATTCAATCAATACACAGCATAAAATCTGTATGGTGTGTACATCCCTATAACCTCAGACCTGAGAGTGGACGGAGGGAGACCACGTGGTCAAGGTCATAGTCAAGGCCATAGTGAATTTGAGGCCTGACTGGAATACATATATCCTTGTCGAAAAACAGAAGGGGTGTCCAGATGTGGTGGCACACGCCTTTAATGCCATCACTTGGGAAGTGAGTTTGAGGACAGTCTGGTCCACATCTCAAGTTTCAGGCCGATCAGGGCTACAGAGGGAGACCCTGTCTGGAAAAACAACCGGATAATACAAAGAGAATGGTGGTACTAAGGAGGTGGCTCGGTTGGTAAAGTGCTCGTCATGAGGACCTGAGCGCCATGCCCAGAACCACGTAAAAGCTGGTGGCATGTGCTTGCAGTTCCAGCTCTGGGGATCTGGAGACAGCAGGATCTTTCACTGACCTGCCAGCCTAGCCTACTTGGCAAACCTCAAGTCCCAGTGAGAGAGAGGTCTTGTCTCACAAACAGGGTTGACAGCTGTTGTAAGGAAAAACACCAAAAGGCTGGCATCGGGACTTTACACACATATGCTTACACATATGCATGTAATAAACACACACACGCTGTACGTTTTGGAGCGAGGGTTTAAGACAGGGTTTCTCCGTGTAGCCTTGGCTGTCCTGGAACTCACTCTGTAGACCAGGCTGGCCTCGAACTTACAAAGATCCACCTGTCTCTGCCAAGTGCTGGGATTAAAGGCCTGTGCCATCACTGCTGAGCTGTTTTTTGTTTTGTTTTTGTTTGTTTGTTTTTGGTTTTCGAGACAAGATCTCTCTGTGTAGCCTTGGCTGTCCTGGACTTACTATGTAGACCGGACTGGCCTTGAACTCACATCGATCCACCTGTCTCTGCCTCTCAAGTGCTGGGATTAAAGGCGTGCGCCACCATGCCTGGCAAGAAACTGTTTTTTAAACTCAGATGGCATACAGCTCTGAGACCATTGGTCTAGATGTGTCTGTCTGCATGTTCCCTCCTCATGTGTCATCCATTTTTTTCCTAAAGAACAGCAGAAGCCCCAAGTTAGAAACTCTGAGATCAAGAACTATATGGAAACCCAGGTATGGTGGAGGATGACTAGAATCCCAGCACTGGGCACCTCAAAGTAGGAGGATAGCAAGTTCAAAGCTAACCTGTGCTACATACTGAGAACACTCTGGTGTACATAGTGTGTTCAGGAGAAATTCTGTACAGAAAGCTAAAAAAAAAACCAAAACTATCTTTCTTACATACCCAGCCCACTCCTTAAAGGTAAGTACTAGAAATTGTTCTTGCATGTGTTTCTAGAATGTTCTCTCTTTTCCGTGGATACAAGAAGTCATACTACATATGTTGTATGTTCTTTATATGTGTGGGGGTGCTGAAAAGATTTTCTCAGTAAATAAACCACTTGCCAGGCAAGCATGAAAACCAGACTTTGGGTCTTTGGCATCATTGTAAATTCTGGACTGGTGCGAGTCTCACCTGTAATTCCATCTCTGGAAAGCAGAGGCAGGAACCGAGCAGGCTGGCAAGCTAGAGTAGCCCACAAAAGCTAATTCGGGGTCCACTTGAAGGACCCTGCTGCACCTAAGAGGCAGCCATCTACACACACCTGTGTGGGAGTTTTTATGCTGGATTAATTAGGTTGTAAAAACCCACCCTAAGTATGTGTGGCCCCATGCCATGAGCTGCTGTGCCAACCTGAATTAAAAAGCAGAGATCAAGCTGAGCTTTTGATTGCATCGGGTGCAGCCAGATGATTCAGGATGAGAGCCTCATCTCAAAGTCCTTAACTTAATTCCATCTACAAAGTCCTTTCTGCTGCATAACACCAGATAGTTACAGGTTCTGAAGATTAGACACCTTGGTTTGCTTTGCGTGCCAGGGTCTTTGTTACCATTCAGTTTAGGGCCATTATAGTTTATACAGTTAACGCTTTGAGAGGGTTAGTGACTTTCCAAGATGGACATTGTAAGTTTGTTTATTTGTTTGTTTGTTTTGGTTTTTTCGAGACAGAGTTTCTCTGTGTAGCCTTGGCTGTCCTGGACTCATTTTGTAGACCAGGTTGGCCTCGAACTCACAGTGATCTGCCTGCCTCTGCCTCCCAAGTCCTGGGATTAAAAGCGTGCGCCACCACCACCCGGCTATTTTTTTTTTTTTAAAGATTTATTCATTATTATGTATACAGTGCTCTGCTTGCATGTACACCTGTATGCCAGAAGAGAACATTAGATCGCATTATAGACGGCTGTAAACCACCATGTGGTTGCTGGGAATTGAACTCAGGACGTCTGGAAGAGCAGTCAGTGCTCTTAACCTCTGAGCCATCTCTCCAGCCCACAAATTTATTTTTAATTACGTGACTATATCTGTGTGTGGCTGTGTGCAAAATCAGTGCAGTTGCCTGCTGAGTCCAGAAGAGGGCACTGTATCTCCTGGAGTGGAAGTTGTGGGGAGCTCAGTGCAGATGCTGGGAACTTGGGTCCTCTATAAGAGTAGCACATGCTCTTCAACACTGAGGCATCTCTCCAGCCCCAAGATGAACATATATTTAATTATATGATTTTAAGATATGGGAACCTCAGATTGTGATTAAAATACATCAATAACGCATGGAATGTGCCTAGTGCAAGATTAATGTTTTATCTGCCTGCCCCAAATGTGAAGACAATGTGTGTAGATACATTTATTCATAAGACACTGATGTGCAAAGATAAGCCACTTAACCTTTATCTAGGTTTTTGTAATTAAACATTAATCCAAACAGCCCCAATAGTCACAAGTCACAAAAAAACCAAACCAAACCAAAAAAAAAAAAAAAAAAAAAAATCCTACATTGCTCAGTACTTTATAGAAATAGAGATTAGAGATTAGAGATAGCCCTTGTACTCCAGGTAAGTTGTCTTACTGTTCTATTGCTGTGAAGAGACACCAAGACCCTGGCAACTCTAATAAAGAAGATTTAATTGAATCTTGCTTACAGTTTCAGAGGCTTAGTCCATTGTCATCATGGCAGGATGCATGGTGGCATGCAGTCAGACATGGTGCTGGAAAAGTAGCTTGAGAATTCTACATCCTCAGGCAGCAGGAAGAAAAGAGACTTGGGCCTGGTTTGAGCTTTTGAAACCACAAAGCCCACAACCAGTGACATACTTCCTCCAACAAGGCCACGCCCGCCCCCAACAAGGCCACGCCCCCTAACCCCTCTCAAGTTGTACCACTCCTAATCATCACATAGTTAAATATATGAGCCTAGGGGGACTAATCCTATTCAAATCACCACACAAGTAATTTCCTTCCCCCCACCCCCAGGACAGGGTTTCTTTGTGTAGCCTTAGCTGTCCTGGACTAGCTTTGTAGACCAGGCTGGCCTCAAACTCACAGCAATCCACCTGCCTCTGCCTTCTGAGTGCTGGAATTAGAGGCATGCACCACCAAACTCAGCTTGTAATTTCCTTTTTTATTTGTTTTTTGTTTTTGTTGTTGTTGTTTTGTTTTGAGACAGGGTCTCACTATGTAACTCTGACTGTCCTAGAACTCACTATGTAGACCAGGCTAGCCTCAAACTTACAGAGTTCCATCTGCCTCTACACCCCAAATTCTAGGAGTAAAGGCATGTGCTACCACACCCAGCATATTTTGTTTTTAAGAGTGTGACTTATTAGTGGGTTGTGGGATCAATTTGAAGAATCATATACAACCTGCATTTTGAAAAAGAAGAAGAAGAAGGAGGAGGAGGAGGAGGAGGAGGAGGAGAAGAAGAAGAAGAAGAAGAAGAAGAAAGAAATGAGCTAGGACAGAGAAAGAAAATCTTAGTGTGCAATGCACAAATAATAAACTCATCTTGTGGGACTTTGTAAAAGATCTGCTTTGCCTTCTTACTTTGAGTGTGACAGTGCAGAATGTGAGACTGTCCCCTTGAAGGGAGTTATTAACACGTAGACAGGAGTTTGGAGATGGCACAGTGGTAAAGTGCTTGGCAGATGCATGAGAACCTGAGTCTGGATCCCTGATGCCCACATAAAAACCTGGGCATGGAGGTGTGGTCTTGTACTCCTGGTGCTGGTGGGTAGAGACAGGAAGACCCTGTGGCCTTGCTGGCCAGCCAGCTAACCAAAATGGCGGACCCAAGATTCAGTAAGAGACCCTGCCTCGGACCCAAGATTCAGTAAGAGACCCTGCCTCAAACAATAAGGTGGAGAAGAAAAGAACAGAGCCTAAACCAACCTCTGACCTTCACACATGCCCACATGGGCACACACACCTGCATCCATGTACACACTTGTATACCTCCCCCAACACGCAACCCAAATTAGAACAAGATGTTCAGATATGACTCTGAAAACTTCAGGAAGACAAAGCCATGGTATTTCATAAGCCAGTATTTTATCACACCCTCAACAGATGTCTGAGATAGAAATTCGCATTCAGTTATTCTCAAGCAAATGGATGGGGTGGGGCTAGGGAAAGCAGTCGGAAGAGAGCAAATGGCTAGATAGTAGATGCTGCATCCTTTGTTTGCTGGTTGAGTTGTTTTCCAGAGCTTGTAACGAAGCCTGGGGCCTCACACATGTGAGCTCAGCCCAGGAGCACAGAGTTGAATCCTTACCCAGACTGCCTTTGATTTACAGGGCTTCCACATGGAGTCGTCGCCTCAAACATACATTTTAGAGAGAGAGAAAAAAAAATGTTATATATATATATATTAAAAAAATGTTGGAGAGTCTGGAGATGTAGCTCACTGGATGCAATGCTTTTCTAGTCCCGAGTTGACTTTACAGCACCATGAGCCAGTGATGCAAGTGTCATGAGTTCAAGGTTATCCTTGACTGCAAAGTGAGTTCAAGGACACTATGGGCTGCATGAGATCCTGTCTCAAAAAATAAAGCAAAACACAAAAGAAAAAATAAAAGCACTGAATGGTGGTTAGATCCTTGAGGTAACCTTAGGGACCTTGAGTGCCATCCAGAGACCCTTGAACCACTTAGAAGACAGCAACCTAAGGAACCTCCTTCCTAGTAGGATGGGGGCAAGCCCCACCCCTTCACAGTATGCAAATGCCACTTTATTTGTGAGTCTACACCAGAGGCTTATTGGTTTGGGCTCTCTATGTGCTGACCCTACCCAACAGAAGCTTTGTCATCAGCTTAGAAAATCTCCACATGTGGCTCAGGACCTACATGGCATTGTCAGGCATGTTTCTGGTGCCCAATAAGCTCCCACGGAGGGCTGGCTGGCCTGCTTTCGTTGCCCATTCACCCTATAGGCATTGACTGGGCACCAGCCACACCGAAGATTCCTATCTCTGACTGAATTTTAGCAACACCAAGGGGGTTCCTAGTAACGGCAGGCACCCCACCACGACCAACCCACACTCTCATTTCACTGATCAAGGTGGGACGGATAATGTTTCCTTCTTTTAATTTTTCAAAAAAGGATTTATTTTTATTAGTGTGTGTGTGGATGGCACATAGACGCAATTCCCTTGGAGGCCAGAAGAGGGTGCTGGATCTCCTGGATTGCAGGCACTTGTGGGTGGCTCTCAGTGGGTGCTAGGAACTGAGCCACGGTCTTCTGTAAGAGCACTGTGCAGTCGTGACTGCTGAGCAAGCTGCCGCACCTTTGAGGTTTCTTTCTCTAGATATCAATGTAGATTTTTTTTTTTTCAGCTCCCAGGAGCTCCACTGTGCAGGAGAGTTTCCATTTGGACGGGCACCGAACCCAGGAAGCATCAGCGTAAAATCCACCACTGCCCAGAACTGTTCTTCTGAAATATACTTCCTGCTTGTTTGACTGGTTGTTTTGCCTGACATAGGGTCGCATTAGCCTAGGCTGACTTAGTACTTCCTGTATAGCAGAGGATGACCTGGAACTTCTCGTTCTTGTGTGTGTCCTCTCCCACTGACTGTGGTTACAGATGTGCACATCTCCCCATTCAGCTATGCTGCTGGAGAGTAAAAGAAGGGTTTTGTGTATGCTAGGCAAGTTCTCCGCCAGGAGAGCTACATCTTTATCCCCAGTGAACCACTGTATTTATAAAATACAAGTAAAAACAAATTGTCATACATGAAATGACAAGGCAATAATATCTGATTTTTTTTAATCTGGTTTTTTTTTTTTCTTTCTTTTCTTTCTTTCTTTCTTTCTTTTTTTTTTTTTTTTTTTTTTTTTTTTTTTTGGTTTTCTGAGACAGGGTTTCTCTTGTAGAAACCAGCTGTGCTGTACTCTATTTGTAGACTAGGCTGGCCTTGAACTCACAGAAATCTGCTAGCCTCAGCCTCCCCAGTGTTGGGATTAAAGGCGGGCACCACCACGCCCGGCTAGAAAACAATCCTCTTTATTGGAGTCAAGAGAAATAAATTATTGACCACATTCTCTAAAATGTTCTACTTATTCTCAGTTTACAAACACACAAACACAGAGACACACACATGCATTGCACACACACAAGTGCTCGCAAGCATGCCTACATGCAGGAAAGCACACATACACACATGCATGCACACACAGAAACATACACATCTGTGGGCTGAGGAAGGAATACTTGACAGTGTTGCATTTTGAGTCACATTGCTCTTGGTAATGTTCTTTATGGACATGAGCCAACGAGAAGGCAGAGGAGATGTGAAACACAAGTAACGAGGGTAGTAGGGACACAAGGTGGGTCTTGCTGCCTTCAAGGAGCAGGTCTGGGGCTAGAGAGAGGGCTCAGTGGTTAAGAGCACACACTGCTCTTGCAGGGGACTGGAGTCCAGGCTCCAGCACTGGCAGCAGGAGGCTCACATCTGTGAGTAGGGATCAGAGGACAATGGTGGGGATCAGCTCTCTCCTTCCACCATGTGGGTCCTGCAAACTGAGCTGAAATTGTTGGGCTTGGCCACAAGTGTTTTTACCTACTGAGCCACCCACGGGCCCAAATTTTGTTTTAGTTTAGTTTAGTTGAGTTGAGAGAGAGGGAGGGAGGGAGGGAGGGAGGGATGGAGGGAGAGAGAGAGAGAGAGAGAGAGAATATGCTGTGGAAGATCAAGGACAACTTCAGACGTCTTTGCTCAGCCGTCAACCACCATTTATTGAGTGATAAATTGGAAAGCAGGCCAGGCTGGCTGATCAGCAAGACCCTGAGATCTTCTTGTGCCCTCCTTCCCCAGCATTGAGATTATATTTCATACCAGCATGCCTAGCTTCCCCCCACAACCCCACAAGAGTTCTGGGGGAACAATGTCAGATAGAAAAAATATATATACATATATATATGCATATATGTATGTATATATATAATTTATTTTTATTTTATGTGCACTTGTGTTTTGCCTGAGTGTATGTCTGTATGAAGGTGTCAGATCTTAAAGTTACAGACAGTTGTGAGCTGCCATGTGGGTGCTGAAAATTGAACCCAGGTCCTCAGGAAGAGCAGTCAGTGCTCTTAACCTCTGAGCCATCTCTCCAGTCCCCAGGCCTTCCTGCTTAAGCACTCTCTTTACCAGCTGAGCTGTCCCCATAGCCCACTTTTCTGTTTTGTTTGTTTGTTGGTTGGTTGGTTGGTTTCTTTTGTTTTGTTTTGGTTTGGTTTTTGTTTTTGTTTTGAGACAGGGTTTCTCTGTGTAGCCTTGACTATCCTGGACGTGCTTTGTAGACCAGACTGACCTTGAACTCACAGCAATCCACCTGCCTCTGCCTCCCAAGTGCTGGGATTAAAGGCATTCGCCACCACGGCCCATGTTTTCTCTGGTTTTAAACAGAGTTACTTTGACTAGACCTGAGTGACTTCAAAGTTTTACCGACAATGTATTTGTCAACTATATTTGTGCAAATTTGGTCCACAGATAAATTCATGTGTCCTAAGCTGATAACATCTCATCTTTTTTATATCATTAAAAAATATATATATACATATTATATTTATTTATTTGTGTGGCCTGTGTGTGGGTATTCACACTCATAGTGTAAGCATAGAGATCAGTGGACGACTTTTAGAAATTAATTCTAACATATGTGTGCCAGGAGTCAAACAGGTTATCGGGCTTGGGGACAGGCACCTTGACCTGCAGGGCCAACTCACCAGCTCATGCAGTGTTGTCCTCTTGACTATAATACCCACAGTCCCTTTCTTTGCCAAACTCATGTTCCCCTTTTAGATTTCAGCTCCCCTCTTGACTTCTGCATGGTCCCCCATCCTCAACTCTCAACTCTGTTCCATCCAAACACATAACTGGATGACACAGTGGAGTGATCCCACCGTCACCAGCTGACTTCTAAGCTTCTTGGGAATCTTTCATTTACTCTTGGTTGCTCAGATCCCCATGTGGTACAGATAAAAGACAAAGGGGTGTTTGAAGTCAACTGATGTGTCTTACACTTACTAATCTACTCTGCGTGTGGACATGCATGTGATGGCGTCACATGCACGTGGGGACGAGAAGACAGCTTCCAGGAACTGGGCCACTCCCTCAACCATGAGAGTCCTGGGGATGGGATTCAGATTTTGGGACTTGGCTGTAAAAGCCTTTGAACTTTGAACCTGCTGAACAATCTCACCAGCCCCAAAGAAACGGGTTCTTTAACTCTATTCCCAAAGGCTGATGCCATAGCAGGAGATGTGGCTAACTTTGGCCCTATTAAAGGTTGGTGGCGGCACTGTAGCCATTTGTCAAAAGCCACTAGGAGCTGGGCTAGTTTTCATGAAGTTTCTTGAAAGGTAAACAAGAGTACATGAGCATTAACTGGGAAAGTGACGACATGTAAGAAGGGAGAGGAAGTGTAATTAATTTCATAGTGTGGGGGAAGGAGAGATTAGATTTGGACCGAGACTCAGCCTGGTAGACCAGTTACAGCAGTTACAATATCTTTCCCTGCAGGGTATCTTAGAATCACAGTCCTGGCCCTCACGATCTGATGCATCACCCACACCCTTCCCCGGCCACGGGATCAGCAGGTAGAGTAAACCTGGCTCTGTGCCTGAGGGGCAGGGAAAGGACACTGAGAAGTCTGTTGCAACCGTCTAGATGGGAGATGCTGGAAACTGGTGTGTTATCGTGGCACGTATCGGCAGCTCTAAAGTAGGGCTCCGCTCTGATCCGTGAACTTTTGCTGGAGGCAAAGCAAAGCTTCTAACGGATTGTAGCAATGGCAAAAGTGCACTGCTTTGTCACCTAGGTGAGGTTCGTGTTCATTCCTTCTCCCTGTTTTTTCGAGACAGGGTTTCTCTGTGTAGCCCTGGCTGTCCTGGACTGGCTTTGTAGACCAGGCTGGCCTCAAACTCACAGCGATCTGCCTGCCTCTGCCTCCCGAGTGCTGGGATTAAAGGCGTGCGCCACCACGCCCAGCTGTGTTAATTTTTACTAAGACCTCTAGCTCCCTATTTATTATTACATTATAGGGTTCTTTACTGAATGCTCAATAGGTTAGCACATTTATTACTGCCCCATAATACTCATTGGGAAGCTATATTGGAGCATGTGAACTATCATGCAGGCATTCAATAGATTATGCAAACCTGTCTTTCCTTCTATCCAAATGCCAGGAATATATTACAACAATGATTGAGGTGGAGGAGGAGTGCAGTCAGGAAGGTGCTGGTCATGCAAGTGTAAGGGCCTGAGTTCAATTCCCGAGAGCCCATGTAAAAGCTGGGCTTGGTAACATCCACTCATAATCTCAGTACTGGAGAGACAGAACTGGGGATTTCCCTAGGGCTCCATGGACAGCCAAGCTAGCCAAATTGGTGACTCCAAGTTCAGTGGGAAACCCTGTCTCAAAAATAATGTGGATAGAGACAGAGAGAAACTCTGTATTAGGGTTCTCTAAGGGAACAGGACTGATAGGATGAATATGTATATTATTAAAGAGGATTTAGTAGCCTGGCTTATTGGCCATGGTCCATGTAGTCCAGCAATGGCTGTCTCACACTGACAAGACTGAGAATCTGGTAGCTGCTTAGTTCATGAGGCTGGCTGTCTTGGCAGTCCCAACCTGGCACTGAAGGTGTCGGGGATTCCTGGAGAGCTGCTGGTCTTCAGTCCACAGTGGCAGCTCCAGGATGTTGGTCCTAACATAGTTGAGGGAAGGCCTGCAGTAGCAGAACAGATGAACAGACAGAAGAGCAGAAGAGAACCAACAGACGAAAAAAAAAAAAAAAAAAAAATCAAAGTTTCCTTTGGTGTCACTTGATCTGGGCCACCACCAGAAGATGTCACCAATGTTTAGGGTGGGTCTCCCTACTTCAGGTCAAGAAGATCCCCCACCCCAGAAGTGCCCAGCAGCTTGTGTTCTTACGGATGCAATAAAATTGACAACCAAGGCGAGACCACAACAGCCAACATCAGTCTCTGGCCTCTATATGCACAAGCACACATGTGTGCATTCACCCACGCTAACATGTACACACGCACATGCCCGCACACAGAGAATAATCATTATTGTAATAAAACATGGATTGAAGTTATATTTCCTTCTCTTCTGAATTTACTCAGAATTCAAATAATATCTACACATTCGTCAAGAAAGAGAGAATGACTAAAGTCAGCCAAAATCTCGTAATAGCTGATTCTATTACTTGGTACTAACTCCTCTAAATTCTTGTAACACCAATAGTTGTGTGACCCAGCATCCCACTTTAGCATCAGGTTAGAGAGTTTACTGGATGGTTTGGTGTCAACTTGACACAAGCTGGAGTCATCAGAGAGGAAGAAGCTTCAGTTGAGAAAAATGACTCATAAGATTCAGCTGTAGGGCATTTTCTCAATTAGTGATCAGTGAAGGAGGACCCAGCCCATGGTGGGTGGTGCCTTCCCTGGGCTGGTGGTCCTGGGTTCTGTAAGAAAGCAGGCTGAGCAAGCCATGAGGAGCAAGCCAGTAAGCAGCATCCCGCCATGGCCTCTGCATCAGCTCCTGCCTCCAGGTCCCTGCCCTGCTTCAGTTCCTGCCTTGATTTCCTTCAATAAGGAACAACAATGTGGAAGTATAAACTGAATAAACCCCTTCCTCCCCAACTTGCGTTTTGGTGATTGTTGTGTTTTGATTTTTTTGTTGTTGTTGTTTTGTTTTGTTTTTGATACAAGTCATTCACTGAATCTGGAGTTCACCAATTTGGCTAGACTAGCTGGCTAGCAAGTCCCAGGGATTCTCCTGTGTCTGCCTCCCAGTTGTTGGAGTTACAGATGGACACTGCCACTTCTAGCCATTTTACATGGTTATTGAGGGCCCAAACTCACCATCTTCTGGCCTGACTATCAATTTTTCTTTCCCTTTTCCTGCATCTGGTTGCTTTGTTCTCAGATCCGTGCTAATTAGAGAAAAAGCATCCGTGATACAGGTCTGTGTCTGACGTGAAAGGACAATGGAAAAAAAAAAGTCAGTCATTTTCTGTTTGAAAGCATCCATTTCTTGGGAATTAAGGGAACTGTCCTGTGAAGGCCAGTGAGGGTTGCTTGGGGCTACAGTGTGGAGGTACCCTGTAGAATCAGTAGTTTCCAGTTGCGGAGGGAGCCAGGCTAGTTGTTCGTACTTGCTGAAGCTTGCACGCGTCCCTGGGCCAATGCGCACTTCAACTGATGGTCCGGGTTGAGTTTCTGAGTCTGTTGCTCTGTGACTCACAAAAACGATATCACCAAAACCAACGGCAAGGAACTGGTTGGCTTAGGGTTTTGTTTTGGTTTTGGTTTTCTGAGACAAGGTTTCCCTGTGTAGCCCTGGCTGTCCTCAAACTCAGAGATCCACCTGCCTCCGCCTCTCGAGTGCTAGGAGTAAAGGTGTGTGCCACCACTGCCCGGGTTCCGTTCACCTTTTAATATAATATTTTATATATTTTTTGAGAATTTCATACATGTATATAATTATTTGGGTGACGTTTCCTGTTGCGTGTGTATATGTGTATATACGTGCATTTGTGTGTGAGTACACACATGCATAGTGTGTGACAGCCCAAGGATAACTTCAGGTACGGACCCCCAGGAGGTCCTTTGACCTTTGACACATCAACTCTCATCAGCCTGAAACTTTGTCAAATAGGCCAGACTAGCTGACTAAAGAGTTTCCAGGGCTTTAACTACTTCTCATTGCCAGCACTGGGAATATAGGCAGGGGCCAAAATGAAGATTTTTCAGGTCCTCACAGCCACAAGGGAAGTGGTCTGGTTATGCTGTACTTGTGAGAGGATTCTTTGCCCCATTTTGATTGGATTATTTCTTCTTTTGCTGTAAAGGTCCTTGAGGTCCTTCTGCAGGCTAAAGGGTCATCCTTTGTTAGATTAGCAGCCGGCAAAGACTTTCTGCACTCTTTCTGTCCTCTCTTTACTGTATACATTGTTTCCTTTGCTATGTAAAGCTTTTTAATTTGATGTAAACTTGAATCAAATTGTACTTCTCTGCTTATCTGTGGTGGAAGAACTTTTGGTGTCTTTAAAAACTCAGTCATGTTCTGTAAACATGTTTTGGGTTTTTTTGTTCGTTGTTTGTTTGTTTGTTTGGTTTGTTGGTTCGTTTGTTGAGACAGGGTCTCTCTGTGTTAGCCTTGCCTGTCCTGGACTCGCTTTGTAGACCAGGCTGGCCTCGAACTGATAGCGATCCACCTGCCTCTGCCTCCCGAGTGCTGGGATTAAAGGCGTGTGCCACCACGCCCGCCTTAAAAACATGTTGTTTTTCTGTGTGTGTGTGTTGATCCCAGGTGTGGGATATGGGCTGCTCCAGACTGTCCAACAGCAGCAGACTTATCTGCCTTGTACAGGCTCTGAGATGAGCTCTGTGCCAGCTGCAGCTAGTTTAATTCTGGGGACACTGAGCGGGTATAAATGTTAGAGCCTAGAGAGGGACAGGAGGGTCCTCTGAGGAGGAAGGAGGGTGCTGTTCTCCTCTGCTGCTCCTGGTTGCTGTCGATGCAGTTTGATGAGAAGACGTTGAAAATGTCCTGAAACGAAGATTGGACTTGCCCCAGGGACCCCGACGACCCTAACCAGCAGGAAGTGGCTAAAGAAAAGTCCGCCCCCTCTCCCCACTAATCTTCTTTCTCTCCTACCTGGTGTTGGGGTGTTGGAAGGGATAAAGAATAGTGTAGGGAGAAAGAGCTATACGAATAAAAAATAAAAATACATTTTTTTGGGGCGAGGAGCTTTCAGGACAGGGTGTCTCTGTGTAGCCTTTGTCTGTCCTGGACTCGCTTTGTAGACCAAGCTGGCCTCGAACTCACAGCAATCTGCCTGCCTCTGCCTCCCAAAGTGCTGGGATTACAGGCGTGTGCCACCTCGCCCAGGTAATAAAAACAGATTTAAAAAGTGCATCAACACTTATTACTTAGAAAATTACTTGAACACGCTTATGTTTCATTTCCTTGTGTACTAAAATGGGAACAGGCTGCCAATTCTACAGCTCTGGTCCTTGTCACATCCTCCTCCCTGTAAACCAAATTCCACCAGGACCTGGCCAGAGAGTACCAGGAAAGCTGTCCCTGGCTGCAGAGTCCTTGTCACATCCCTGCAGCCCCCTTCTGTCCCAGTTAACGGGACCTGAGATTGACAGTAATGTCCAGCAGGGTGCTGGGGACTCACAGGCGAAATGACCTAACATGGTCCAAAGAGCCTGATATTTTCTTCTACGGCTTTAATTTTCTTACACCTAAAAACCTCTACAGCTCAAGAAAATCAGAGCTTGGAAAGCTTACCCAGCATTCCCAGGAAGCCACAGGCAAATACAAGACCAGCGACGTCAGCTCGCAACGGTTGAGTTGCGATGATCAGCTTCTGTCCTCTTCCCAGGCCAGGGAGCTTTCAGGTTCTTAGGAGACTTTTTTTTTTTTTTAATATCTTGATTTAATTTTAATTTGTGTGCATTGGTGTGAGGGTGCCAGATCTTGGAGTCACAGCTGTGAGCTGCCATGTGGGTGCTGGGAATTGAACCCAGGTCTTTTGGAAGAGCAGGCAGTGTGCTTAACCACTGAGCCATCTAATCCATAGGCAGACAAGGGTCTGGGGAAGTGACTCAGTGGTCTAACTCTTACGTAGTGGAGCCCTTAGTTGGATCCTCCTGACTGGGCTAGAAAAGTTCAGGAAAGTGAGATGATCCTCTTTACCCTGCACAAAAAGCCTAAAATTCAAAGGTAACCACATATACAAGAGCAGCTCATCCCAGTCTCAGGAGACCATGGGCGTGGTCAGTGAAGGCAGTGTGACAAGGCATTCTGAGTAAGAGTGAAAATGTCAGACTCTAAAGTGATGTCCAAGTCCCTACTTACAAAATGATGGATTTAATTTTGGTGTTTGTTCGTCTGTTCTATTGGAGTCACTGAAGCAATTAGTTCCTGGATCAGTTCAGTGAAAGCAAAGTACCACCTTCATAGCAAGAGAAGTTTGGCTTCTGTGGTGGAGGACACCCTATTGGCTTTATACTGACTAGATGACTTACATATGCAATGGCGATTCTATAACTAGCCCTTAGATCGCATCTAATGTCCTACTCTGGCTTCTGCATGTGCACACTCAGGCATGCGCACTCAGTCAGTCAGTAGAGGCCCATCCCAGTGGGTCATCTCCTACAGCCACACATCACTGGGAACATATCATATAGTCCCTTGGTTTTGCTTTATAGAGCGGACAGTTTCTCAGACCAGTGGGAAGAAACCACAAGACAGTGAACACACGTGAAAGACCCACTCGCCTGTTCTCTTACCACAGGCCTTGGCCTCTATCACAGATCTGGGGACATTCTGAGTGTGATGGATGGTGGGGACAAATATGATCAGAGCTCATTTGTGGTAAGAGGAGTTGGGGCTTCAAGAAATCAGATACAGAAGGACAGCAGACACGATTCAATTGGTAGAGTTGTTTGCCTGGCATGCAGGAAGCCCTGGGTTTGGTCTCCAGCACTACATAAACCAGGTGTGGTCGTGTACACCTGGAATCCCAGTACCGCATAAACCAGGTGTGGTCGTGTACACCTGGAATCCCAGTACCGCATAAACCAGGTGTGGTTGTGTACACCTGGAATCCCAGCACCGCATAAACCAGGTGTGCTTGTGTACACCTGGAATCCCAGCACCAAGGTCGCAGAAGCAGGAGTAGGAGTTTAAGGTACATCCTTGGCCACAGAGTCTTTGAGGGGCCAATCTGGCCTACGTGAGACCTTGCCAAGGATGTTGAAAGGATAACTCAGAAGATAGAGTGCTTGCTGTGCAAGTGTGAGGACCACAGTCCAGAACACTAGAACCCATATTTAAAAATGAGTAGGCGTGGCAGCTGCCTATAACCCCAGCACTGGGGAGGCAGCGAGCAGAGAGTCCCCAGGACAAGCTAGCTGACAGATGACCTGGAATTAGTTCTCCAAGTTCAGCAAGAGATCCTGCCTCAATAAATAAAGTGGGAGGGACTGAGGAAGACACTGGACACACTTTTGACCTCCACATACATATGAGCATGGATAATACTTGTATACACAACACACATGCACACACGCATACACACACACACACACACACACACACACACACACACACACACACGCTCATAAAAAGAGAAAGACACTAGATGCTAAATAAAGACTTTAAATGGGGAACTGGAAGTTGTCACAAGTGTGTCCATAATCCAAGTGCATGTAAATAAAGAAATTTTGAGCTAGTAGGTCAAACCAGTCATTAAGTATTAGTTCTTTAAGAAAGCTGTCTCAGGGCTCACCAGATCCAACGCCTCTTCTGGCCTTTACAGGGACACACACACACACACACACACACACACACACACACACACTCATTAAAAAGGAAAGACATAAGACGCTAAAGATCTCAGACGGGGCTTGCACTGGGGTTGTGTGGGTGTGTTAGGAGCCTTCCTCAGGCCTTTGGAAAGAGTTCTTGCAGATGTTAGTGCCTTTTAAACTTAAGACTCTGAGCAAGCATCCCCCAGAGCTACTGTTGGGAAACGCAGATGTCTGTCAGAAATGCATTGTAGGAGTGGAGGATACAGCTCAGTGTAGGCACAATTTTCTTAACCAATATCTTTTATTATAAACTTATTAACCGAGCATACGTCACTTATAACCCAACTAACCAAAACAAGAGGAAAAGAGGCTTAAAGAACACAATAACAAAACTGTAAGGATATCAGTTCCGAGGAATGATTCTCCTGACGTAGTAAGCAGGATTTCTTCTGCTGGAACCTGGAGTAACCAGAACCCGGAACCTCAGCAGAAGCTAGAGCCCCAAAGCCTTCCCTCGAATGGTTCTCTCTAGGGGTGTCTCGAAGTGGAGTGATGAACAGCCAAAACTATCCAAAGTCTCCAAAGGCTCCGCCTCCAGTTCTGGGCTTATTTACATATCTCCTCCCAGAGTCTGTTCACAGGATCTTTTCAGCTGGCAACAATCAAGCTCCCACATGAGGTGGTTGGTCTTTTAGTGGATTAACCTCACCTGTTCTCTCACAAGACCGTTCCCCATCCCACACTTGGGAAACAGGTTTCTCTCTCCTTCACCTCAGCTGATAAAATGGTTGTCTAGTGAGCAGGAAGCGTTGGTTCAAGCCCCAGCACCATGTGAACTAGCATGAACGGAGTATGCAGACATTTGCCTGTAAGCCCAGAACCCAGGATGTGGAAACAAAAGAATCAGAATTCAAGGTCATCCTTGTCTGCATAGTGAATTCATGACAGGACTAGTGTGTCTAGCTAGTTCATGTAGAAAAAAAGGAATGCATTAAAAAAAATATTTTATTGATTTTTTGCAAGTTTCACACCATGTACCTCTGGAGGAATACATTTTTTAAATGGCCAAATATTTTTATTTGAATCTGGTATAGAAAAGAGGAATGCATTTTTTAAAATAGCCAAACATTTTTATTTGAATCCACATTGATTGTAACAAGATTACTAAAAGCATTAGCTAATTTACTTTTATACGTATTTCTTGTGTTTTTTTAAAATGGCTGAGCCACCTCTTTAGGCCTGTTTATGTATTTCTTTTAAAATTTTTAATATATTTTTTTCTTTTTTGGTTTTTTGTTTGTTTTTGTTTTTTGAGACAGGGTTTCTCTGTGTGGCCTTGGCTGTTCTGGACTCTCTTTGCAGACCAGGCTGGCCTCCAACTCACAGTGATCCACCTGCTTCTGCCTCCCCACGTGCTGGGATTAAAGGCATGTGCCACCAGCCCGACATATTTTGAACGTGTATTTTGAACACATTTTTCCCCTCCCCTAGATCTCCCTACCCACCTGACTTCAAATTCTCTCTCACAAAAAACAAAACAAAGCCCAGTGTGTTTTGTGTTGGCTATGTACTTTTGGGCATAGGGCCTGCCCTGGGGTGTGGCTGACATACCCTTTGATGCTCCCCTGGAGAAAACGGATTTTACTTTTCCCAGGAGGCATCACTTGCAGATGGCTTCTTGGCTGGGGATGGGACCTTGTGTCTACTTAGGGGAATGTATTAATACTTGTTTTCTTTCTTGTCTTTTGAGCTAGGGTGAAATGTAGCATAAGGTGGCCTCGAACTTGCTGCCAATGACCTTGAACTTCCACTCCCTCTGCCTCCACCTCCCGAGTGCTGGGGTCACAGGAGTGTCACCGTGTCTGACTTCGGTACTTATTTTTGAGAGAGGATCTTGTGCGGCTTGGGCCACTCTTGAGTTTCTGGACTCAATGATTGTGATTTCAGCAGGCACAACAAGTCACACTCTAAGCCTGCTTGGAGAAGGGAAATTTAGGTACCAATCTTGGGCGAGGCTCACACTTAACTCTAGCGTATAATTTAGAAGCACACATAGGAATTACTGCTTTGAGAAAGACTCAAAATTACTGAAATGAAACTTCTTTCTTCCCAAAATGTGGGAGCCAAGGGCTCCCAGGCCCACCCATGCTCTGGTTTCTCTCCCTCTCTCTTAGAATGGCCCCCCTCCCCCGCCCTGCATCTCTGTCTCTCTGGGCACTGTTGAGAACTCCTCTCTCTCTCTCTCCTCATGCTCCTCCTCTACTCCCTCTCTCTCTCTTCCTCTCTCTCTCTCTCTCTCTCCCCTCCCCTCCCCCCCCCCCCTCTCTCTCTCTCTCTCGCTCTCTCTTTCCCTCCCTCCACCCCCCTCTCTCCCTCCCTCCCCCTCTCTCTCTTTCCCTCCCTCCCGCCTCTCTCTTTCCCTCCCTTCCCCCTCTCTCTCTTTCCCTCCCTCCCCCTCTCTCTCTTTCCCTCCCTCCCCCCTCTCTCTTTCCCTCCCTCCCCCCTCTCTCTTTCTCTCCCTCACTCCCCCCTCTCTCTCCTTTTTTGCTCTGCGGTTTCCTTCATCCCAGATGATCTTCCCCAACCTGCCTTCTGAATGAAACCCAGGATTATTTTTAAACATAATTTGGAGACTTCTAAATAAAACAAATCTTAATTGCTTGTGGGTTACAAATCCTAGGCTGTGGGGAGACCAAGGGCAGGGAGCCAACAGGGCAGGCTGTAGGGCCTTGTGGGGCCTTCAAGCTGGCTATGTAAGCCTGGCTTGACTTTTGCTCTCTGCTTACAGCCTCTTCCTCGTCCTCTTCTTCCTCCTCCTGTTCCTCTTCCTCCTCCTCCCCCTCTCTTCCTTTTCTTCTTCTTCCTTCCTTCTTTTCCTCCTCCTCCTCTTCCTCTTCTCACCAATTGGCTAGATTGGCTGCCCATGAAGCTTCAGGAATCTGTCTGTCTTTGCCTCCTTAGCCCTGAGGTTACACGTCTGTGCTGCTATGCCCAGCTCATTTACATGGGTGCTAGAAGCTGAATAAGTGCATTTAGGAAAGAAGGAAGGAAGGAACGAACGAAGGGTTGTCATGCAAATTATATTGAATATCGAATGTACTGTCTCCTTACTATGCCCCCATCCCTTATGTACATGCATGTTAGACACGGGCAAAGAAATGTTTACACACAGAGCCATCTCTTTCAACCATAAAGATTGATGTCTCACCATGTACAAGAAAGTGGATGCAGCTGGAGGTCATCGTGTTAGGTGGGTGAAATCAATCTTAGAAAAGCAACTGTTTGCTCTCATTTATAAGTCGGTGTAACGCAAGGGAAGTCCCCTGCATCAAAACGGAGCAGGAGAAAGAGTCTTGTAGCGAGGCTGGAGGCCAATAAGGATGGGCTTTCCAGAAGAGGAGCCATCCAGCAGTCCCTGACAAAGGTTACTAGAACCTTCAAGCACCTAGGAATCTGTGAAGCACCCGTTTCAGTGTGTGTGTATGTATGTGTGTGTGTGTGTGTGTGTGTGTGTGTGTACATGTGTGTGCTCACACAATCTCATATGTGGTAGTCAGAGAACAACTTCAAACTCTCCACCTCAGGTGCACCCACCTTTTGCTTGACACAGGGTTTGTCATTGCCTGCAAGTGGGCCACATAGGCCATGCTAGTTGGCCTACAAGCTCCCAGGACTCCTCCTGCCTTTGCCTCTCACCTTGCTATGCTGGATTACTGGCCCACACCACCACATCCTGCTGTCTACATGTCTTCTGGGGAATCTGAATTCAGGTCTTCATGCTGCAGGACAATTTACCAGTTAGGCTTTCCTGGCTGAACTATTCCCAAGCCCTCTGTGGGACTGTATTTTAACACTGACTTGGTTTCAGCTGGCCTGGGTGGGGACTGAGCTTCTGGATTCCCCGGAGCTTGCAGGTGTGTGTTGTTCTCTGATGCACTGGGGCTGCAGGGGCATGGAAGAGGCTGGTCATGCAGGCTATGGGAGCAGCAGATGTGAGTGGAGTTAGCCAAGGTCAAGGGCTTAGAGCAGTGGGTTCTCAACCTGTGGGTTGAATGCCTCTTTCACAGAGGTCACATATCAAATAGCCTGCATATCAGATAGTTATATTACAATTCAGAACAGTAGCAAATTAAAGTTATGAAGAAACAGCGGAAATAACTTGATGGTAGGGAGCCACTACAACGTGAGGAAGTGTATTAAAGGGTCTCAGCCCTGGGAAGGCTGAGAACCACTGCTCTAGAGGGACTAATGTACACTGGTAGACCAACGAGAGGAGGAATTGGCAGGTGAAACTCCCAAGGTTCCAAAAGGTTCCTAATGGCGCCTGGAAAAGCTGCAGCAGGAAAGGCAAGCTAAGTGGGTTTTGTTTGTGCCAGGCTCTGTAAAGATGCTTTACAAGCTGACCTGTGTAGCTCCATTCACAAAACCATGTGAACCTGAATTACTCTGGGCATCTGATGGAGAGCTTGAACAAAGGCGCTGGGGCCAACACTTTGTCCTGCCTGTGTAATGCCCAGCTGGCACTGGCTTTAGCTGTGCCCTGCCCTTCCACAGGTCACGTGACTTGCCTGGTCAGAGTTTACCGCCTCAGTGTAAGTTCTACTGGAAGGTGAGCACATCTCAGCCTGAGCTGACGAGAAAGGGCAGAACAGCAGGGCCCTGGGGGTGCTCACTTTCTAACCCTCAGAACCTGAGAAGTTGTTACCTGCTAGGACTTTGTCATCTGCAAAAGGGACTTGGGGCTCTGCTCAAACTACTGCACCAACCAAGGACAATACATGCAGTGAACACTGAACTCCTATTCAGATCTAGCCAAGGGACAGGACATTCTCCACAGTTGTTTAAGAGTGGGGACTGACTCTGATGTGGACTCTGATGCCCCATGTTTGACCACTTCCCCTTGGTGGGGAGGCCTGGTGGCACTCAGAGAAAGGATAAGCAGGCTGCCAGGTGAGACTTGATAGGCTGTGACCATATGGTGGGGAAGGAGGTCCTCTTCTGTCACAGACCTACGGGAGGGGAATAAGGAGAAAGGACGGGAGAGGAACGGGAGGATACAAGTGACAGGGATAACAGTGGAGATGTAATCGGAATAAATTAATTAAATTTTTAAAAAGGAACTTTGTGAATGTGATCAAGTTAAGGATTTCTCCACAAGAAGATCTCGGCTGCGTTATCTGGGTGGGCTCCACTGAATCACTCAGGTCCTTAAAGTAGAAACGTGGGGGCTGGAAAAGCAGCTCAGTAGGTAAAATGCTTTCTGTTCAAACATAGTACCTGAGTTCTGATCCCCAGCACATGTATAAGAAGTGTGGCGTAGGGGAGTGTGTCCCTAACTCCAGTGTGGAAGGGCAGGAGGATCCCTGAGGTGTGCTGGCCAGCTTGTCATTACTCAACTGGTGAGACATCAGTTCTGTGAAATAAGGTGGAGAGCGAGGACGGAAGATACCTGACAATGGCGTCCACACACATGCACACAGCAGTCATGTATGTGTACCAGGATGTGAACACACACACACATGCACACTTCCCTCCCCTTGAAAACTGGGTATGGCGACATGTGCCTGTAATCCCAGTGTTGGGAAACGATGACAGGACAACCCTTGAGACCAGCGACCAGCCAGCTGACTCAGTGAGCTCCAGCATCATTGAGAGACCCCATCTCAAAACAACAAGGCCAGGAAGAAGTATCGTCCACCTGAGGTTGATTCCCAGAATCCACCATCGTAGAGACAGCAACTACTACTGCCTGTGAGTTGACTTCTGACTTCCACATGTGCATGAACTTGAGTGTGCAGACATACACACGCGTGTGTGTGTGTGTGTGTGTGTGTGTAAAATAAGGTAGAATGACACATATATTCTTTTCCTGTGGTTCCAAAGGCTAGTGATCAGTTTCCACAAGACAGCAATGGTGCCTTACAATTCTCCCATAGCAAGATGCCAACTTTATTTTATTTAGATACATTTCTCCGGCGTTAGAGCATCTGCACTTTAATTTAACAATGAACGCTCACAAGCTATTCCAATGCGATGCAGACCAAGTTTCATAGTAAATCAACAACAACAACAAAGTGGGAGACCACTAAGGAGGACATCTGACACGTGCGCGCACACAAATAAAATAAGTTAAAGGAAAGATAGAGGACCATGGCTGTCTGTGGTCATGGGCAGAGGTGTGGCAGAAGAGAAGGTACAGACGTGGCAGCTTGGGATAGGGCCTGATCTTGTTCCTGGGATGTTCAAGGACCAGGGAGGTGTCTCTAGGATGTAGCTAAGACACGCCCCCAGCTGCTGGCAGCCTGCAGGAAGAAGTTGCCCCAGCCTCCTGGAACTGAATTCTGCTCACTGACAAGGAAACGGATCTGTCCCCGCATCTTCTGTGACCCAGGAGGCCACTGACCTACAAGACTGTGTGATAATAAAACCGTGTTGTGGGAAGTCACTGGCTGTCGTGTCTAATTGTGGGGAGTGTTGGAAAGCAAGAAAATCCAGAACGACTTCCCCTGGCCTCTTCTGGGAATGGCCTCATGTCGTCCATGGAAAACCAGCTCCCCAAAGCTGTCACGCCCAGATGCTGACTACTCCTCAGAAGCAGTTGCTGTTTTCTGAGAACAATGGTTTGCCTGTATGCCTGAGAACCCAATGGGAAACACACTTTGCTAACCGCCCTGCTGACCTAAAGAGGCAGGTTGGTTTGGGAACGGCCCCTCTGTGTACTTTCTCTTCTCCTTTTCTCCCCAGGTTCCAAATCTTTTAAAATATTTCTTTTGTTTTTAAATTCTCTTTGTGTGTATGAAAGAGAGGGAGACAGAGAGACACAGGTGAGTGCAGGTGCCCACAGAGGCCCCAGGCATCACATTCTGGAGCTGGAGTTAGTGGCTGGTAGGAGCAGGATTCTCATCTTCTGCAAGAACAATACATGCTCTAACCACTGGGCCACCTCTCAAGCCCCTTTGGTTTTTTGTTTTTGTTTTTTGACGGGTGGGGGTTAGAGATAAGGATTCTCTCTGTGTAGGTTGGCTGTCCTGGACTCACTTTGTAGGCCAGACTGGCTTCAAACTCACAGAGATCCACCTGCCTCTGCTTCTCAGAGTGCTGGGATTATAGGTACATACCACTGTGCCTGCCTGGGTTTGTTTGTTTTTTTTTGTTTTTTCTTACTTTTATGTGTCTGTGCCTGTTCCTGTGCGCACGTGTGTGTAAGGACTATCTGAGGTGTTGTTCCTCCAGAACCTTCCACTTTTTGTTTGAGACAAGGTCTCCCATTGGTGTGAAATGTCACCAAATAGGTTGGGCTAGCTGGCTACCACACTTCTAGGGATCCACCTTCATACTTTACTGACTGAGCCATGTCAGCCCCCAAATCTTGTGGGAGAAAAGCTAAGGGGGACATCTACTGCAATCACCCTAGAATCTGAACTTAGGCAAAACACCTGAGATAAAAAACTAATAAAAAAGAAAAGTTCGTGCGGCCTGCGGTTTCTGACGACTGTTCAGCCCGGCTTCTTTCGGCCTAGAGAGACACCATCTATCATAGTAGGCCAGTGCGGCAGAGGAGGACTGCTTGCCTCATGATGGCCAGGAAGGAGGTGAGAGACTGAGTGATTAGGGTTCCAATATGTCCATCAAGGGCGTGCCTCCCATAACCTCACTTCCTCCCACTAGGCTCAACTTCCCCATCGTGCCAAGCATTGGTGACCAAACTTTAGGCGTATGGGCTTTGGGGGAACATTCAAGGCTCAAACTATAGTACAGGGTTGATTTTGGATCTTTCTTCGCTCAGTAGATACATGGACAATCCCGAGCAGCCTTGAAGGCTACTCCATCCCCCAGCCATCTTCTGGACCTTAGCCTGGAACTTTAGAGCCATCTCTGCAGAAGAAATAACAGTGTTACCCCTTGGGAACTGAGTCCAAACATTGGCTCCTTGACTCAGCCGAAGGCTCCACCCAAGAGTCTCCTGACAGCAGGTCCCCAGCTGTCAATCTTCCCTGCTGGCCATGCCTCCCCTGCAAAGCTGGTTTGAGCTGTTTCTGGGATGATTAATGCTGATTCTGCCTTTCCATTCTGCGACGCTGGTCAGTTCAAGCTGTGCTCAGAAAAAGGGCTCGGCCATCTGCAGGGAACCTGTGCGGAAGTGTGGGGAAATGACCGTGCGTTTATTTATGTCGTCCATTGTTAGCTAAGAATATCCAGGTGGTCTAATAATGGAGGTACCAAGAAAGGAAAAAGGACTTGGCGTTGGGAAGGGTGCTGGGTTTCAGGGTCAGCATAAGCCCCACAGCTGAGCTGGAGAAACTTCTGGAAGCTGCCTTTAGTTCTTTAGCCCCAGCTTCTTCCTCTGGGGAAAATAAAAAAATAAAGCCAACCATCACCGACTCTTGCAGGCTTTAAAAAGATGCAATGAAAAACTGTGAAGATGGTGTGTCTGGTCTTCCATCCTCCCCAGCCAAAGAGCCAGAGAAACAAATGAAGAGACACACTAAGAGATGTCACCATAGCCGGGCTGTGGTGGTGCAGGCCTTTAATCCCAGCATTCGGGAGGCAGAAGCAGGTGGATCGCTGTGAGTTCGAAGCCAGCCTGATCTACAAAGTGAGTCCAGAACAGCCAAGGCTACACAGAGAGACCCTGTCTCGAAGAACAAAAACAAACAAACAAACAAAAAAGAAAACAAAACAAAAACAAAAAAAGAGATGTCACCATCTTAGGCCTCCCGTCTGCCGGCACAGAGCCTATAAGCAACACTTTTACCTCCATGCCTTGGACCATCGATATTGCTTGCAACTTCTGGTGATGTCTTATTAACGACATGCCATCCTTTTGTAAGTCACTGCTTGAGAGAGCCCTCCCCATAGCTGCTACATCTGCCCCAGGCTGCCAAACTGATGAGGTGCCAGTCACGGTGTTGCCTGCCTTTAACTGGCACTCAGGAGGCAAAGGCAGGCAAATCGGTGAGTTCTGGACCAGTCAGGGCTACACGGTGAGATCTTGTCTGAAAGAAGAAGAGGAGGCAGAAGAGAAAAGTGAGGAAGGGGTTAGAACAAGTTGTCTTGGGGCTGGGCAGACGGCTTGGTAGGTAATATGCTTGCAGCACACACATGAGGACCCGAGTGGGCTTCCCCATCACAAGAAGCCAAGCTGTGATTACAGCTGGGTGGAGACAGTGCCCTTAAACCTGCCCCATACACACAAACCAAGAAAGTGTGTGTAAAGATGTTAACCATGTATTCATTTCAAAAGACTTTTGGAGGGTTGGAAGCTGTGTCAGGAGGTAAAGGTGCTTGCTGCCCAGGGTGATAAGCTGAGCTTGATGCGCAGGACCCACACGATGGAAAGAGAAAACCACCTCCGGGATGTTGTCCTTTGACCTCCACACATGTTCTGTGGCATTCATGTGCCTCCCCATAAAAGAAGTCAACGTTATCATAGTTTTTGAGACAGGATCTCACTAGGTTGCCCTTGGCTGGCCTTGAACTCAGAGATCCACCTGCCCCTCTGCCTTCTAAAGTGAGGAGATTTAAAGGCATGCACTACCATGCCCAGGCATACAATTTTTAAAAAATAAGCTTCTCTAATAAGAAATTACTGTGATGGTTAGTGTTATCACCTGGACAGACTCTAGTCTCACCAGGGAGTTGGGCCACCACATCACTGCAGGTGGGAAGGCCCACCCACTGCGGGTGGCACCATGCCCTGGGCTCAGATCCTAGACTGTGGAGTAGGGAGCCGCATTGCACAGCAGCAGCAGCCACCACCGTCATTTCTCCTTCTGTAGATGTGATGTGGCCAGCTGCTCCAAGCTCCTGCCCCCTTGACTTCCCCTCCGGGATGACTGTACTGGGAGCCAGAACAATCCCCCCCCTCAGAGTATTTTATATCACAGCAACAGGAAAAGAAACTAAGACAGTGACAGTATAAACCAGTCAGCATCATGGTTATTGCTACTCAATTGCCTTTGAAGCTTGTGGACAAAATGTTTCCTTCACGGAGCTTGGAAGCTGACTCAGCACTGAAGAACACGGGCTGCTATTCTAGAGGACCAGCGTTGGATTTCCAGCATCCAGATGGCGGCTCATAACCCACTGTATGTAACTCTAGTTCCAAGGGACCTGGTGTCCTCTGTTAGCCTCTGCAGGCACTGCAAGCATGTGGTACAGTCATATACTCAGGCAAAATACCCAACCATGTAGAAGTGAAAGATAAAATCATTTCCTGAATATTTTAAAGTAAAACAAAAGCAAGAGACAAGATTAAACATTCTGATTTCAGACTATAACAAATCTCTACATTCTGGAAAGTCTTAGAACATAGATTTTTTTTTTTCTACATTTTTTTTCCCTGAGACAGGGTTTCTCTGTTTAGCCCTGGCTGTGCTGGGCTCACTTTGTAGACCAGGCTGGCCTTGAAGTCACAGAGATCGCCTGCCTCTGCCTCCCTGAGTGCTGGGATTACAGGTGTGCACCACTGTGCCCTTCAGAGCATAGCATATTTTAAAAGAACAGTGTATGGCTAGAAATATGGCTAGTAGTGTTTGCCTGACATGCTCAAGGCCTTGGAGGCAATTCCCAGCACCACAACACATGAAATGTTTCCCTATGGGCCTGCAAAATGGCTCAGTGGGTAAAGGCATTTGCCACTAAGTCTGATGCCTGGTAACCTACACTTGATACCCAGGATCCACATCTGGAAAAAAAAAAAAAGGACTGATTCTGACCTACAGATTCTGACACCATGGTAGACATGCTTCCCACCCTCCACATAAGTAAATAAATATATTAAAAAAAATTTTTACACACATGTGCTATATATATCATGACTACCTTTCATATCAATGATATAGACTATTATATGATTATCTGTGTCTGTTTGTCACTGTCTCTGTTCGTCTTTCTCTCTGTTGTTTGGTATATGCACATCAATGCACATGTAGAGACGAGGAGGGCTTCAGGTGCCTGCTGTATCATTCTCCTCGTCCTTGTTCATTTTTAACAGACTCTTACTGAAATGGGGAGCTAGGCTGGCAATGAGTAAGCCTCATCCATCCATCCTCCTGTCTCTGCCTCTGGGAGTACTACTGTGCTTATAAACATAGATGTACCCTTGGCCAACTCTTTACATGAATGCTGGGGATTTGAACTCAGGTCCTCAAGTTTGTGCAGCAAGCACTTTTTACTCACAGAGCTGTCTTCCCAGCCCCATCACATTGTTGTTAGTGGTTGCATGGTATCTCATGGTTTGTATGAACCAAAATGTAACTATTATAAGATATTCAAATGGCCTCTGGTCATTTTCCGTTCCCAGTATACTTCAAAGAATAATTTTCACATTAATATTGAATTCGCTCTTCACTTATTTCCTCAGGATAAATTCCTGGAAGTGAAACTGGTTTCTCAAAAGCATTTTTAGGGCTTTTGCAATTTATTGCTAAACGGTCTTCCCAGGGGACTATCAATTTGCCCTCTCACCGGCAGCATGTGTGTGCACACTCTTTCTCCGGTGGTTTTGACAGCATTAGCTGGCCCATTTGCTTTAAAATTAAGAAAACAAGCCATGAACATATGCCTGCAGCAGGTGTGAAGCTGTAAAATGTTTTGTTATGCAACCCTAGCTTGCTGTAATGTTGAGAGCAGGTGACATTTATAGCCACTGTGTCCCAGGTAATATGTGACAGGAGTTAATTCCTTTAGTCCTCCAGGTAATTTCATTAGGCAGGCATCACCATCGACTCATATCACATTTGAGGAAAGCGAGACACAGGAATATTAGAAGATGCTATGATTTGAGTGTGTTTTCCAAAGTGTTGTGGGCACTTGCTCCTAAGCGAGAGGGCCTAGTGGAGGGCCTGCGAGTCCTTGAGAGCAGAACCCCTACAATGTGCTGAAGTTCTCCCACGAGCCCATTTTCTCTCTGGCCTCCTGCCCAACCATGAGGTCTTTCCTTCTCATATGCCCTTCCACCACAATGATGACGCCCACCAGGAGGTCATCTCCAAAGTCAAACCAAACCTTTGAATCTTCAGAGCCAGGAGACAGGAAAACCTCATTTCTTTAGAAAATATCCAGACTTAGGTATTTCATTGCAGTAACAAAATGACTAAACCAACAAGGTAACACAGTCCCAGGTAATGAGGGGTGAACTAAGACTTTAGTCACCCCAGACGACAGCCTACAGCAAGTCACATAGTTGCTTTTTTTTCAGGATTCTTGTTGATGTTGCGGAGCACCTGGAGACCTCTCAGATCAGGACTCATGATGGCACCCTGTATTAGATATTTCTTCTAAGGAAGAATATAACAGATAGAATGAATGTATGTATTTATTGGGCTGAGGAGATAGCCTAGTGGATAAGCTGCTCATCTCGAAGGTGTTAGGGCCTGGGTTCAATACCCAGAACCCATGTTAAAAAGCCAGGCATGAACCGAGTGGGGGTGGTGCACGCCTTTAATCCCAGCACTCGGGAGGCAGAGGTAGGCAGATCTCTGCAAGTTCGAGGCCAGCCTGGTCTACAAAGTGAGTCCAGGACAGCCAAGGCTACACAGAGAAACCCTGCCTTGAAAAACAAAAACAAAACAAAAGCCAGGCATGTGGTATGCCCTTGTCACCCCAGCGTGTGGGGACTGGAGACAAGAGGCTACTTGGAGCTCACTGGCAGGCCACTCTACCAAACTAGGGTGTGCTGCAGCCACCAGGTGCCCAAAATTATCTCACTCCCTGTTGGGGGCAAGTCTCAGTTTAAGCAGAGGTCCTCAAGACAACCATAGAGAAGATGCCAAGAATCTACATCCCAGGCCGGGAATAACAGAGTATTTGGCAAAGTGCTTGCTTTGTGAGCATGGGGACCTGAGTTTGCTCCCCAGAGCCCGTGTTTTCTGGTGGTTTACTTATTGACTTGTTTGTTTGTATGTTTTTATTGTCAGCTTGACACAAGGTAGAGTCATCTGCAAGAGCAACTGCAACTGAGAAACCGCCTCCATCAGACTGCCTGTGGGTGAGTCTGCGCGTCCTTGTCTCTATGAATGGTTGATGTGGCTGGGCCCAGCCCACGGTGGTGTGGAGAGGGCCTGGGTAGATGGTCTTGATGTATATAAGAAAGCAAGCTGAATGAAGAAGCTATGAGGAGCAGGACACTACTTAATGCTCCTCGGTGGTCTCTGCCTCAGTTCCTACATGCAGGTTCCTGTCTTGAGTTCCTGCCCTGACGTTCCTGTTCTTCAGTGATGAAGTGTGACCTGAGAGTTAGAAGCTGAAATAAGCCCTGAGTTGCTTTTTGCTCATGGCAGTTTTATCATAACACTAAAACCTCAAACTAAAACACTGTGGGGTTTTTTTTGTTCTTGTTGTTGGTTGGTTTGATTGTGCCTTTTAAGTCAGGTGCCTTGGTGTGCACTTGTAATCTCAGCATTGTGGGGGGAGTGACTAGCAGATCTGTGGGGCGCTCCGTGCCAGTGAGAGACCCTATCTCAAACATACAATCCTCCCCCCAAACAAAAACACAACAGCAGCAGCGACGACAACAACAACAAAGCAGACAACACCTGAGAAATGAGAGACAGCTGAGATTGTCCACTGGCCTTCACATGCCTGTGTCCCTCCCACATCACCTGCACCCACCCAGCCACAACACATGTGTATATGTGCATGTACACAAAGAGTCTTTACCCTATGGGGACTACGTCACTGATGGAAGACTGCTTACGGCGTGGAGTTGGCCTTCCAGCTCTGGCTCTCAGCACCCTGGGGCTGGGGAGATGACTCAGTGAGCAAACGTCCTAGCTGAGGACCTGAATTCAATCCCTCAGGAGCACGCGGCCTGAATCCCAGGGCCTCTTCAGCAGCATCGGAGGTGGAGGCGACAGTACCAGGAAGCTTGGAAGCCAGCTAGATGGCTGTGCAGAAGCAAAGGGACAAAAAGACCCTGCCGCAAACAAGGTGGACCTGATGTTGGGTTCAGATTTCTATGTATGTTTGCTCGCTCTCCTCTCCTCTCCTCTCTGTCTGTCTGTCTGTCTGTCTGTCTCTCTCTCTCTCTCTCTCCCCACCCCCCACCCCCCCCAAAAGGAAAGGAAAAGACTCTCTACCATACCCTTTGGAGCAGGTCAACTCTCCTGGTTCCTGAAGACTGTTACAGCATCAGAACCAGCTACCCGTGCTGGGAGAAGGTTCTCCTATTTTTCTGCTCTCTCAAAGACTGTGTGTGTGTGTGTGTGTGCATGTGCGTGTGCGTGTGTGTCCAAGGGTCCACTTTTAAACATTAAATACTGGGTCCCAAACAACTCAGGGATCCCCTCTAGCCATGCTACTGTGCCCTCCTTCCTTATGGTTTTCTCCCTCTGGGGCCGACCTCAAATGGTCCAAAACCCTCGCTAGTGAGTATGAGGGTTAGGGTGGGGCCTGGAGAGAGAAGCCAGCAAGTCAGACCCAGTCCCTCCCAGGAAGTGTCGAGGCTGAGGCTGAAGCTTGGCTCGCTCTAATGTTTACAATTTGCTTGTACACCAGCTTGGACATTTGAAGTCACTGCAAAGAGACTTGAAAGCGCCCAGAAGCACCATGGAAGCTGTCAGAAAGTCCCTGAGGGACAGAAAGGAATGCTGGCGTAGGGCAGCGTGCAGACTGGGGCTGCTGTTGACTGTCCCCTGCTGCAGTAGCCGTTTCTGTGGCACTTGCATGGAAGAGCATTGTGTGCCCCACGCAAGTGTCCTTCCCTTCTCTCAGCCACGGCACAATGACAACACCAGTCACCCTAGCTGGTAAAAGTGCAAAGTTAGGGGCTCAGAACCCCCACATCTTCTTACTGCCTCCTGCCTTGGGTTGTACCTTCTCTAAGGGAACAGTCCAGATTCCTTAACTGGCACGTGACACTTTCCTCTTCATGAAGTAGGCCTGCTGTGGTAGGGCCCTCTTATGCATCATCTCCATTTGTCCTCATAAGTCACCTGTGAGGTGGCATCTTCAACTTTCAGAGGCTGAGATAGGAGAGAGAATCTGTCTAGCTTTTGAGCAACAGAGGTGACTTGAGACCAGCCTCATCTGTTTCTGTTCCTGTCACCCAGGGCTTTGTGTCCATTAAACACATCTTCTCACTGAGCTATACCCAAACCCTACCTTCCATGACAATTTCAAACGTGTATATAATGTATTTCTATCATATTTTCCCACAATAATTTCTCCTATCTCCCTCTTTTTCCAAGTCCCCTACTACTTTTATGTCCCTTTTGAGGATGTGTGTGACACACTGACTTTAATTAGGGTTGCTCACTTGAGCAACGGGCAGGGCTTTATGGTAGCACGGGTGACTCACTAGTGGCTACACCATTAAAGAAAAAGGCTCTTCCTCTCTCAGCCATCGTTAGCTGTCCTAAGTTCCTCAGAGAGGGGTGGAGACTCAGGAGCCCCTCGCCCAGCTTCCTGAGTTTATGTGGCCAGCTGCCAGCTCCCCTGGTAAGTGTGCTTTGTCACCCTGGGGTTCTAGTAGGGTGGCTGTTGCCACTCTTCCCAGGCCATAACTACAATGTATAGTGTGTGTGTGTGTGTGTGTGTGTGTGTGTGTGTGTGTGTGTGTGTGCGCGCGTGAAATAATATGATAAAGAATTGCTTGGAATCCAGTGTGGTTATATTTTAGTTAAATTGACCTTCATGACCTTGCCTGGGGCTCTACCCACACTGGATCATGTGATTTCCTGGGAAGAAAAACACATCCTGGTTTCTAAATAGCAAAAATCCAAACACACTGTTAGGATGCAGGCTTATTTATTTGTGAATTAGGGAATGTCTGCTGTAAACTGTTTTATTTTGCATGACAAGAAAAAAACAAACTGGACTCTCAGTATGCTATTTGGGGTGAGGCTCTGCTGCCCTTTGTCCATTTGAAAAGGGGTTGACTTCAGAAATGCTAGCTCACGGGAGGCCTGGGAATGCATCCGGTTGGTGGGATGCATGGCTCGCAGTCTGAGGCCCTGGGATTGAGGGCCTGCACTGCATAGACCAGGCTTTGTGGTTGCATCCGGTTGGTGGGATGCATGGCTCACAGTCTGAGGCCCTGGGATTGAGGATCAGCACTGCGTAGACCAAGCTTTGTGGTTGCACCCGGTTGGTGGGATGCATGGCTCTCAGTCTGAGGCCCTGGGATTGAGGGCCCGCACTGCGTAGACCAGGCTTTGTGGTTGCATCCGGTTGGTGGGATGCATGGCTCTCACTCTGAGGCCCTGGGATTGAGGATCAGCACTGCGTAGACCAGGCTTTGTGGTTGCACCCGGTTGGTGGGATGCATGGCTCTCAGTCTGAGGCCCTGGGATTGAGGGCCCGCACTGCGTAGACCAGGCTTTGTGGTTGCATCCGGTTGGTGGGATACATGGCTCTCAGTCTGAGGCCCTGGGATTGAGGATCAGCACTGCGTAGACCAAGCTTTGTGGTTGCACCCGGTTGGTGGGATGCATGGCTCGCAGTCTGAGGCCCTGGGATTGAGGGCCCGCACTGCGTAGACCAGGCTTTGTGGTTGCTTACTATAATCTTAGTGTGCTGGAGGTGGAAACAGGAGGGTCAACAGCTCATCCTCGAGCTACATGATGAGCTTCAGGCCATCCTGGGCTAGCGATTATCTGCTTCAAAACACAAACACGGAAGTCTCTCAGGAGAGGCAGTGACTAAGTATGCTGCCTTAGCTAGGCTTTCTACGGCTGTCATAAAACACCACGGCCATAAGCAACTTGGGAGGAAGAGGGTGTAGTTCATCTTACAGATTGCTGTCCATCATCCTGGGACTCCAGGCAGGAGCTGATATGGAGGCAAAGAGGAGCCACCACCTACTGTGAGCTCAGCCCTCCCACACCAATCAACACAGACCGATCTGATGGGGGTATTTTCTCTCTTGAGGTTCCCTCTTCCAAACAACACCAGCTTGTGTCAAGTTGACAAAAAAAAAAAAAAAAAAAAAAAAAAAATCTAACCAGTATATATATACTACCAGGAAAAAAAAAATGCATGGTTTGGGGCAGGGGAAATAACTCCGTTGGTAAAGTACCCGCTTGCAAAAATCATAGCGGCCTGAGTTCAAACCCCCTACATCCATGTAAAAGTGGGCATGGCACACATCAGTCACGCCAGCGCTGGGGTTAGAGACAGGTGGGCCCCTGGAGATCACTGCTTAGCCAGTCTAATTGTTGGGAGCAAGCAAAAGAAACCTAAGTACTGCCACTTTATTTTCAGACTTCATCTAATCCTAGGGGGAGACTAAATTCAAGGTCCCAGACCCTAGGGTAGCTGGGGACTTCCCAATAGCTGAGCAGCTTCTGTCGTAAAGAGACAGATGTCTGAGTCTAACCAGCTCAGGCTCAACTTCTCCATCTTGCTGGCAGGGTCAAACTAAGTTCAGGCCCAGGAACCTATTCCTATCCGCATTGACGGAAAGTCCTTTGTTCAACCCCTTATAGCAAACCATGACGGGACAGTGCTACAGCCCCCCCCCCCCCCTGCTCCCCCTCGCTTTGTGTTTTCCTCCTTTAAATATGTTGTACAAAGTCTCTTCAGGATTGCAGTTAGGCTCCCGAGTCTGTTCTGCATCTGCTTGGTTACAATAAAGTTTTATCATGTGCATTGACATGTGTTTGAGTTATGTTGGAGCTAAGTGTACCCCATAACATGATCAAGTGCTGCGTTCTAACCACGGTCAGTGAGAGACCCTGTCTCACAAAAAGGTGGAGAGCAACGGAGAGAGATTACAGGAAGTGGACCTCTGGCACTACTGCTCACACCTGTTCTTCTCTCTCTTTCCCCTCTCCTCTCTCTCTCCCCTCTTCCCTCTTCTCTCTCTCTCTCTCTCTCTCCCCTCTTCCTCTCTCTCTCTCTCTCCTCCCTCCTTCTCTCTCCCTCCCTCCCCCTCTCTCTTCTCTCTCTTTCTCTCTCTCTCCCTGACACACTACACACAACCACACACACCATACACACACACTCACGCCCCCCCACAACACACACACACACCATACACACACTCATGCCCCCCCACAACACACACACACACACACACACACACACACACACACACACACACACACCAGCCGATCTAGCCTTAGCCTTCCTCTAAACCAGGCTTATAGCCTTAGATGTGACACTTTAATCCTCCGGGCATAATGTGCTGGAAAACATAGGGGTGATCCTCGCAAACCCTCAAATTCTCCTTTGGCTCTCAGATTCTCAGAACCACAGGAGGGATTCTCAGGTGTGGAATTTCAAATAAGACGTCCTCTTGGAAACCCCTGCTACTTTCTTCCACTTTCTTTTGTAAGCCTTTAGACGGAATCTCTCCTCAGCAGTGTTCTTGAGCTATGGCAGAAGGCAAAATGAAAAAAGTCAGGTTCTTTTGGGTGAAATGGAGCATTTAATGATGGATAAGCAGAAAGATGCGTGATAGGCCCTTTTCTTGTCTTGAGCGTTTGGCTAATCTATCAGAAAATCCTGGCATGCTAGTGACAACCGGCATTGAAAAGGGCGGAACTTGGCTCCCCCGGCCCTTCCAGCTGTCAGAGCTTGGAGGAGAAGCTTTGGGGAAAGTGTCTTTCATTTCCCTCTGGAAGCTGGGGGAGCGCTGGGCTTAGCGGTTGCCAACTGTGCAATGTGGGCTGCCTTCTAAAAGCGGCCTTTTTTTTTCCCGTGGACTTCTTTTAGGCTGCTGTACCCCGTTGGCATTCATGGCTCCTTGGACTGAGGCCGGCTGGAAAGTCTGGTACTAACGATGCCAGCATGGGAAGAAACTCATTTGCCAATAGGAGGAATGCTTCAATATGTCCTCAGGGTCTTTAGTTAAGCCGGGGTCTGATTTGTCTTCCTGTCTGTTTTCCCTCCATATCTCTCTCTACAAATATAGCTTATAGCACGAACACTTAAAACCAGGACACTGGGAAAACAAAACCAAAGAGAGATAAAGAGAACCAGGCCCAAGAAAAGAGGGACAGAAAATCAGGATGAGATAAAAGAGGACCACAGCTGTGCGGACAATGAAGGCCAAACCACTGCGATCGTTGAAATTCAAATTTAGGTACCTAAAATATCCCCAGTGTCAAAGCAAGAATAGGCAACGATGTTCTTCAACTGCTTCTTAGTATTAGGGTGGAGAAGAGGGCCTGCTACTCAGAGGAATACACAGTTGGCCATACATTCAGTAAGTGCCTATTAAATGTTCACCACATGCCAAGGCCTATCAGAGGTGAAGGGCTGCATGCAACCTGCTGAAGACCGACAGCTCAGGAAGACAGGGGGAAGGAATTGTGTCCGCATACCCACTGTGTGTCAAACACTGTGCATCTAAGCATGTAATCCCAGCACTCAGGAGGCAGAGACAGATGGATCTTTGTGCGTTCGAGGCGAGCCTGGTCTACCAAGCAAGTCCAGGACAGCCAAGACTACACAGAGAAATCCTGTCTCGAAAAAAAAAAAATGCCTATTGTGTGCACAAACTATATACATGTAATTGTGCATCTGTTATGTCAGACACTAAGCTTGTGTGTACATGTGTTTGTGCATGTTTATGTGCATGTATGTGTATGTTTATACATATGCAGGTGCGCCTGCACAGGGACACCAGAGGACAACTTCAGTTGTTGTTCCTCTGGCATCAACTACCTTTTTATTTTTAATCTTAAAAAAAAAAAAAAAAAATATATATATATATATATATATATATATATATATGAGGGCCTGGAGAGATGGCGCAGCAGTTAAGAGTGCTTACCGCTCTTATAGAAGACCCAACTTGGACTGCCAGCATCCACATCAGGCAGCTTGTAACGCTGGATGCAAGGGGTCCAATGGCCTCTGTCCTCCTTGAGCACCTGTAAGCGTGTGGTGCGTTCAAACTCACACAGAAAACACGCACACACATACAAACACATAAATCTCTTTTTAAAGTTTTCATTAACATTTTATCACATTTGTTTATTTGTTTGTTTATTGTGTCGTGGTGTGGGTGGGTGTGTGCATGCACATGCGCATGTGTCCAAGAACAATTTGTAGGAGTTGGTGCTCACCTTTCACGTGGGTCAAGAGGCAAGGACCTTTACCTGCTGAGTCATCTCGTGGGATCTACTTTGGTTTTTTGAGACAGTTTTTCACCGGCCTAGAACACACCAAGTAGGCTAGGCTAGCTAGCTGGTCAGCGAGTCCCAAAGATACACATGTCTCTAGCTCTTTCCATCTGGAGTTGCAAGCCTGAGACACCATATCGACTCTTTCTTATGTGGTTTCCGGAGATTGAACTTGGGTTTTGTGCTCGTAAGGCACAGCCTTTACCAACTGAGCCATCTTCTCAGCCTGACGATATGATTTTAATTATTCATTAAGTATGCACCTATTGTGTTCAGAAAATATACACTTAGTGACATATCTGCAATTTGTCAGACCCATGCTTTTAATTACGTGTCTACTGCGTGTCTGACACTAGGCATTTAATCATGTACCTGCTATATGACAGCCACAATTCCTTTTCTTTTAACTTTCAGGAACACTCCTGTCAGCCGGGTGGTGATGGCACACGCCTTTAATCCCAGCACTTGGGAGGCAGAGGCAAGTGGATTGCAGTGAGTTCAAGGCCAGCCTGGTCTAAAAAGTGAGTCTAGGATAGGCAAGGCTGCACAGGGAAACCCTGTCTCGAAAAGCCAAAACAAACAAACAAACAAACAAAAACAGTAGCACTCCTGTCAAATGGATGATACTGTCTCCCCAGAGAAGAAAGCAGGCTTCAGCTGAAGCTGGGGTCTAAGTCAAAGCCATCAGGTTTTATGTAATGCTACACCACTGATAGTTCTCCAGGTTCCCATGAGCAATTCCTCCTTGCTTTGCTAACAGAACCCTGGCACTTTGGGGTTTGGTTTTGGTAAGATTTATTTTTATTTCTGTGTATGTCTATGCCACTTGTATTCGGGTCCCCCAAGGGGGTCACCAGATCCCTTGGAGCTGGAGTAACAGGCAGTTGTATGCCACCCCACGTGGGTGCTGGGAACCAGACTCGGGTTGTCAGGAAGAGCAGCAAGTGCTCTTAACCACTGAGCCATCTGTCCACCCCTCAGCCTTGTCCAATTATCCCCTGTTTCTGAGTCAAGGGACAGCGACCCATTTCCAGCTCTTGAGAGCGGGATGGGAAGATCTAAGCCAAACTCAGAGATCTCTGTTTGCCAGGGCACTGGCTGAAGAGTCCGAATGGAAACTAAGAAGCACGTGACATTCTCCTTAGGTACAGGACGAAAGTCAAATAAGCAATAACTGAGGAGAGAAGAGGTGGAGCTGCCTGCAAGTCCTGTAGGGACTCTGGGATGTGGCTTTGGTGAGCTGTCGCAAGGAGACTCTGGAATGCAGCCTTGGTGAGCTGTTAAGCACGCTGGAATCCAGCCTGAGCTACATGTGATCATGTCTCAACACAAAAACAAATTGCTTATAAGAAAGTGCTAGTAACCCTCCCCTTTGGGCAGGTTAGAAACAATTGCAGCCCTAGGAAAAGGCCTTTTAGAAGATTCTCCAAATGACATGTAGCTGCATTTTCCTCTTGGGTTTATTCATGAGGCGTTCCTGCTGTGACCAGACCAAACACCCTTGAACTTCTCTGTAATGGTGTCCGTGCAGTCTTTTCCTACCACTCAGGACTTCCCTTCCTTAGGGGGAAGGAGCTCAGAGTCTGTCCTTGTGCGTTGCTTACAGCCAATTCCTCCCTGGCTGGGAGGCGAGCATTACAGGAGAAGATCCTGGCATGGAAAGAGCTGCCAGCTGGTGCCATACCCACATCTTTTCAGTAAATTTCTCTCAAGCATATGTACACATACAAATACGCCTTCTGCTGAATGCAGGGAAATTATCTCTCACAGAGGCTGGAGGAAATATGAGACCATCAAGTCAAAGCTGTTCTTTGGGACTAAGTTCAGTTTTCATGGAGAGAGAGACGCTACGTCACCCTGGCTTTCAGGTGTGGGATTTGAGTAGTCAACAGACTTGTACGGCCTGGGGAGGCTTAGCTGTCAGTGTCCAGTGTCCTGGGAAAGCTTTCTGCACCCTGGGTAACCAGATGCGCCTGCTAAGCCTTAGCTCAAGTCAGGTTGAAATGTTCTCTTCTGGAGACTTGAGATGTAAATGAAGCCAGGCATGGTGGAAGAGGCAGGGGGATCTCTGTGAGCTCAGGTCAGCCTGGCCTACGGAGAGCTCCAGGACAGCCAGGCTGTGCTGACAAGTTTTAAGTCAAGTTAACACAAGTTAGAGTAATATGAATGGAGAGAACCTCAATTGAGAAAAGGCCTCCAGGAAGATTTGCCTGTAGGGCATTTGCTTAATTAGTGGCTGATGGAGTGGGTCCAGCCCACAGTGGGTGGCACTGCCCCTAGGCTGGTAGTCCTGGGGTCTATAAGAAAGCAGACTGAGCAAGCCAGTAATTAGCACCCTCCTTGACCTCTGCATCAGCTCCTGCCTCTAGGTTCCTATCCTGTTTGAGCTCCCATCCTGATTCCTACCCTGTTTGAGCTCCCATCCTGGTTCCTACCCTGTTTGAGCTCCCATCCTGGTTCCTACCCTGTTTGAGCTCCCATCCTGGTTCCTACCCTGTTTGAGCTCGCGTCCTGAGTTCCTTCAATGATGGACAGTGCTGTGGAAGTATAAGCAAATAATCCCTTTCTTCTCCAACTTACTTTGGTCATGATGTTTCATTACAGCAATAGAAACTGTACCTAAGACACAGGGCTACAGAGATAGAGATAGAGATAGAGATAGATAGATAGATAGATAGATAGATAGATAGATAGACAGACTCTGTCTGAAAAACAAACAAACAAACAACAAATGTAAATGAGACATGCAAGGTACAGGAAGTAAAGGAAACTTAGAAACTCCAGAAAGTTTCAACATTCACAGGGCCCCTCTGTTCCTCACAGCACAGACCCTTCCTTTTCCAATATTATGTTATTTGTTCTCTCTCTCTCTCTCTCTCTCTCTCTCTCTCTCTCTCTCTCTCTCTCTCTCTCTGTGTGTGTGTGTGTGTGTGTGTGTGTGTGTGTGTGTGTACTCACACAGCCAGTGCTGGGCATTGAATGCAAGGGCCCACATATGCTAGGTAAAATCTTAATCACAGAGCTACACCTCCAACTGGGATCACCTTGTTGATTGTTATACAGTGGTCCATCTCTCATAGGAATGATCTTTTTTTTTTTTTGCCCACTGATGGACCCTAGCACCTGGCCCTTTCTGTCATTGGGAGTGTGTCCTCTTCCTGAGTTGCTGGTTGCTACACTATTAGGTTAGGCCACATCTAATGGTCTCCTCGTTGTGACAAAAACACCTGACAGCAGCAATCTAGGGAAGGCAGGTTTATCCTGGTCTACAGTGCAACAGGATGTGTTCCTGGGAACTCATAATGTAGGGAGCAGGAGGCTGGCCGGTCACACTGTATCCATGGCCAGGAGGCAGAGAGTGGCTGGGAAATGGGAGGTGGGCTATCATACCTCTAGGCCCCTCCCCCCAGCGATCCATTTCCTTTAGCAAGGCTTAACGGTTCCATGACTTGCCCAGCGGTGGCCCAAGTGTTCAAATATGTGATCCCTACGGAGAACATCTCACATTCAGATCACATTGTCCTGATTCCTGGCCTAACTCTGCCTTTTCTCCTGACGTCTTGGGAGGCTGACCTAAGAAGACACAGGCCAAACTGAGGTTGCTTTGCAGGAGACCTGGGTGAGCCAAATGCTAGGGAGCACAAACTATAAGCAGACAAGGGCAGCTGGCGCCCATGCTGTGGAGGCTCTGGGAGACAAGCACCCAGTTACCTACAAGTCAGCATGATGGGTGGTCTTGAAGCCAGCTGTGGGCTGCTGGGGACACAGAAGAGCTAGACGCCCTCTGCTTCTGGGGACATCCATGGAAGCTTCCAGAGGAGAGGAACATGGAGGGAAATGTGAGCAATGAGTAGAAGCAGGAGTAAGAGTGAGGTGAGATTGGTTGCGATCTCATACTGCTGCTATATGGGCCACTCCTTTTATCATAGTCCGTCAGTCTGTCTGTCTGTCTGTCTGTCTGTCTGTCTGTCTGTCTGTCTCTCTGTCTCTCTCTGAAAGACTGTGAGCTTTAGGCTTTAGCCATGTAGGACTCACAGCAGTGGGAACTTGGTCAGTCCCTGGTTCTTTCCATTGGGGGTGAGGGGGCCGGAATATGCTTCTGGTTCCTCTGGTGCCCTCCATCACTTCCCTGTCGCCTTGTCTGAACACAAGTCCTCCTCCTGGCAAACCCTCTGCTACTCCCTAACAGACAAGATGAAGCCGTACCCTGAGAATGTAGCTCAATGGATAGAGCCCATCCCTGGGTTCGATCCCCAACACTCCCTAAGACTGAATGCGGTACTGACCTAGTGCTGGCAAACACAGTGTCCTCAGTTTCATCCCCAGCACTGCCGTAAATCAGGCACGAGGTCACACACCGATGGATGGCCCCTTGGGAGGTAGAGGCAGGAGGCTCAGCGATTAAAAGTTTGTCTGAGGAGTGAGAGACACATTTGCCTCACAAGCACGAGGACCTGAGTGTATCAGGAGAACCTACCTCCCCTTCCTGCTCCTCCCCCCCCACCCCCCAAAGTGAGACTTTGAATATGCGAAGTCCCTTGTGCCTCTGGGGGGGGGGGGGGAGCTGTCTGCATCCTTCTTCAGAGTGACCCTCCATCAGCTGCCCAGACAACCTTTTGTTTCCTGGCCTTGGTCTCCTGGATCTTAGGTCCTGGGGCTAGGAGTAACCTGGTGCCATTCCTGGTGCTGGCTCTTCTGGGGTTGCTCCATCCATTGTCGCTACACACCCAAGCCCAACCAGGCAGGTGCCAGGAACAAGATGCCATTTGACAGAGTGAACATTTGAGAGTAATATTTGAAAGTCATAGCATCTCTGGTGGGAGTCTGTCCCCGTGGGGTGGTTACCCATGTTCTGCCTCTCCTCTCCCCCTCCCCCCACTGTCCTTTTTCCCTGTACTTTTCTGGAAGGAGGAGCCATGAGCTCATGTCTCAGAAATGCTTTGAAGATGAAAATCACTGAGCGTTTCCCCAACCGCCCTCAATTTACTTTTTCAGCATTCGCTCTGGGTTGTCAAGCCTTTGTAGTTATTTTTATAAATAGCAATCGCTGGCTGCTTCCATTTTTACCCAGGACAGTTCCACCTCCGGCTGGATCGGATGTCACTTTGCAAGTGACAACCCTCCAGGCTGGACTTGCCCCTGTTTCTCCTGATGATACCTTCTCTGTATCCCCTTCCTGTCGCTGCAGAACCCACCCTCATGGTCACTCGTGCATTTGCAATGCCTTCCTGTCCGGTTATAGCCAAGCTTTTGGTCTGTCATGGTTGCTCCTCTCTTCCCACAAGGCCCAAGTTCTCCAACGTGGTGGCCAAAGATGTCCATTGTTCAGCCATTGCTCACCTGCTTGGCTGCATTCCTGGCCATGTTCCCTTACCACACTTGGCCTCAGACATCTTGTGCTCTCTGATATTGCTTAGCACAGAGGGTTTATTAGTGGGCTCAGTTGGTAGAGTAGTCCTTGCCTAGCATGGATGAAGTTCATCCCCAGCACTGAATGTATGTATGTACGCATGTATGTATGTATATATGTATGTATGTATTTATGGTGGTGTACTCCTATGATCTCAGCACTTGGGAGGCAGAGGCAAGAGGACCAGCTGTTCAAGGTTGGACAGGGAGGATGGCTCAGTGGGTAAAACACTTGCTGTGTTAAGTATGAGGACCTGTGTTCCAGAACCCATGCAAAGGCTGGGTACAGCAGCGTCATGTCTGCAGTCCCTTCTGTGGTGAGATGGGAAGGAAGCAGAGATAAGGGAGCCTTTGCAAGCTCCTGGGCCAGCTAGCCTAGTGTACACAGAGGTAATGAGGCCCTGTCTCAAGCAAGGCAGAAGGCTAAGCCCTCCTCCTGAGGTTGTACCTAGATGCCCACACACCTGCTATGGCTTGCTCGAACCTAGACCTGCACATGCACAAAGAAGTTGAAGATCATTTCCGTTACTAGTGAGTTGGAGGCCAGATTGGTATATGTGAGGCCCCTTCTAGGAGGAATGGGAGGAAGAAGAGAAGGAAGGAAAGAAGAATGGAAGGAAGCCTGGGTTAGGGGAGGGCCAAGTTCACAGAAAACAAAGCACATTTAGGCCTGTGAGATGGCTCAGGGGGCAAAGGTGGGTGTAGCATAAGACTTGAGTTTGAGCGCTAGAATCCACAGGAAAGTTTGAAGGAAAGAACCTATGCCACAGAGATGTCTTCTGACCTCTACATGTGTCTTATGGCACATGCATGCATAGACAGACAGACAGACAGACACACACACACACACAATATTGAAGAAGAAGGAGGAGGAGGAAGAGGAAGAGGAGGAGGAGGGAGAAGAAGAAGAAGAGGAAGAAGAAGAAGAAGAAGAAGAAGAAGAAGAAGAAAAAGAAGAAGAAGAAGATTACTAATGGATCTTCCTGTGTACACAGGAACCCAGGCCCCTTTACTAATGTACATTCTAGCATAAAACATTTAAGACAAACAAAAATGAATGGCACCTAACACAGGGGCATAGCAAACGAAGCAGCTAGCTTGGGAAATGAAGTGTCACATTTGTATCTATGGGTCTCTCTCCTCCAACCCTCCCCAGTGATGGAAGCCATTGCCTCAAATTTAGTGTACAATCTCAGGGACGTCCCTGTGCTTACTTAATGTCCCATACCTAAATAATAATATCATGGTGTGAGATTAAATTTTCTTTCATTTGTCGTTGACTTGAGTGGGGTGGGGGCACATGCCAGCAGATGAGTAGAGGTCAGAGGACAACTTATGGGAGTCTGTTCTCTCTCCTCACCACGCGGGGCCTGAACAAAGAGAAGAAATAAAAAAGAAAGAGGCTGACTCCTCCCAGGTAGGGTGGAGGAGGAGCTTTATTGTTACAAGGGAGAGCCCAGCCAGAGGCAGGGACATCTGGGAGAGTCCAGAGTGGACATGACCCTGAGCCATGTGAAGAAACAGGAAAGGGGGAAGAGAGGAAGAGAAACCAGCTGGAGAGCCAGAAGAGAATGGGTTAACCAAAATGGCTCGATTATATAGGGAAGGCCATCTGGGGGGAAGGGTGGCCCAGCCCAACACCTAGGCTAGAGAGGTTTAGGGTAGGGGGCAGGGCATACCCGCCAGGAGGACCCTGTAACAGGTAGGGACTGAGGGATGCTGGGCGAACCTGGTGGCCAGGCACCTCAGCTTGTTCCAGGTTTGAAACCTAACAGGCCCCAGGTATGGGACGCAGGTCCTCTGGCGACAACAAGGCCCACCCCATTTATTCTCATCAGCCCTGCTGTGGATGCTCACTTACAGTTTTCTGAGATTTATCTGCCAGTGGGGTAACACAGCTAACAAGTTGACCCCTGGTTTCTGGCTAACGGTGAACAGTCTTACTTTGTGTTGTAATTGCAAGCGTGCACCTCCAGGCCTGGTTTATCTGGTGCTGGGAATTGAACCTGGGACACGGTGCGTGTTAGGTGAAGGTTTTACCAACTACGCTGCGCCCCAGCTTCCAGTCTCTGTCTTCATGACTGCGGAAGCGTCAGGAATTTTTGAGGATTCCTCCATTGCACATCTCCAGTACTTAACAGGAAGGCATGGCAGTTTGTAGATGAGAAATTAAGCAGTTGCGTTTGACAGTTTTCTCCATGAGGCACAGCATGAAATGACTCTGTGTTGTCCCCTTGCACCCTGTATCACTTTGAGGACTGATATCGAATCTCCTGTTTATAATCTTTAGCAAAGTCTTCAGTGGATGACACCACTTTCTGGATACTATCAGATTCTGAAAACCCCTCCAGTGCTCATGGAACTGCCTGTCAGTGTGTGTGTGTGTGTGTGTGTGTATGTGTGTGTACATTCATATATGGAAACGAGTCATCTACCACCAGTGTTGTTTCTCAGGTGATGTCTAGCTTGTTTTTTTGTTTGTTTGTTTGTTTGTTTTTGCTTAAATTACATTTACTTGTTTATTGTGTGAGAAAGAGGGAATCCACAGCCCACAAGTAGAGGTCAGAGAGCAACTAGAGGGACTTGGTTCTCTTGTTCCACTTGGTGAATTCCAGGGAGCAAATTCCTACCGTCATGCTTCTCAGCAAGTGCCTTCATCCACTGAACATCTTGTCAGCCTCTCCTTGTGCTTTTGAGACAGGGTCTCTCCCTTGGGCGGGAGCTTGCCACTGTTTAGACTGTCTCGCTGTGAGCACCAGGGTCCACCTGTTTCAGCTCCCCCGGCTCTGGGGTTACAAGTGTTTGCACCACCACACGCGGCGGTTCTGTGTGGATTCTGCACAATCAAACACAGGCAAGCACTGTGTTTGCCTGTGGGACTAGAGCCCATTCCCCAGCCCTCTGCTTACTCTTTTGGCCCCTCTCCTTTCCCGTACTTAGAGACTTTGAGGAGAGGTAGAGGAGGGAGGTGAATATCTTCAGGGGACATTTGAGGCTTCCTCTCCCATGGGTTTTATGAGTCCCTCTCTGGCAGGTATCCTCTGTTCTCACGGTGGCAAGTCTCCAAATACCAGAGGACAATGCTTCCCAGGTCCTTCCTTTACCTTCCCTCAGCTTCTGCTGATGGTGGAAGGTCCTTTGCGTGAGAAGAGCTGTGGTACAGCCCAAGAGATACATGCTGGGCCTGTGGGACTGCCTGCCTGCAGACCCCTTCCTGTGTGCGGGCAGCCTCTCCAAGCAAGGGGCACACTTCTTACAGGCAATCATCTCGGGAAGTGCCTCACCCCCTGCCCCGCCCCCCGCCCCGCCACGCCCCCTCCCCCACTCTGCCTCCAGCCGCCCCCCTGCCCCTCGCCCCCTCCCCCACCCTGCCTCCAGCCGCCCCCCGCCCCCTCCCCATCCTGCCTCCAGCCCCCCCCCGCCCCCTCCACCATCCTGCCTCCAGCCCCCCCTGCCCCATCCCCCATCCTGCCTCCAGCCGCCTCCCCTCCCCACCCCAGCCCTCCCTGATATTTTGATCCCTCACCTCTGATGACCGCCCCCCCTTCCCCCTCCCAGGAACTCTGTCTTCTGCTCACATGGTCTGAAACAGTGGTAAGGCCAGGGCGTGGCTCCTTCGAGCAGAGCTCGGTTGGCAACATTTAAACTGGTTAAGTGGAGTGTGTCTATTTTTCCTGGCTGAAGTCCACAAGACACTGACTGACCACTTGAAAGCAAACGATTCAGTGGCATTTGGGATATTCATAGTGTGGTGTAACCCCCTCTGCCATCTTGTTCCAAGACCTTTCATCGCCCCATTTCATCACCCTAAGCACCCTAAGCACCACCATTGCCCCTCTCCTCCAGTCCCTGGTGACCACCACGTTGCTTTCTGCCTTCATGGTGCATAGTGATATCATCTGAGATTATCTGGCTGTCCCCATCAGTCACCAACAAAGGCTTCTGGTACTTGTAGTGATACATGCAAAGGGATTGGGGTATGGGGCAGGAGTTCCAGCTGGAAATCACCAGCCATTGGCTGACAGTAACAATCTCAACACAGCCCCTGACAACAGAGTATCTGTTAAGCACAGACATAATAGCTTGAGAGCATAGTCCACAGGCGTATTTTTTAATCTTTTCTTTTCTTTCCTTCTTTCTTTTTTGTTTTTGTTTTTCAAGACAGGATTTCTCTGTGTAGCCTTGGCTGTCCTGGACTCACTTTGTAGATCAGGCTGGCCTCGAACTCACAGTAATCCACTTGCCTCTGCCTATTGAGTGCTGGGATTAAAGGTGTGCGCCACCACACCCGGCTTTTTATCTTTTCTTCAAACATGTATGTGTGTGTGGTAATACGAGTGTGGTGTGCATGTGATGATCCTTGATATCTGTTGGTGGAGAAACTAAGATTAAGACACTGAAGACAGGCCCTCACAGAGCTCTGAGTTCCTTCCCTATCCTGAGGAGAAGATGTGAGAGACACACCTACCAAATTGAGTGGCTCTTACCTAAACCCAGATCCAACAAACTTCCAGCATCTTTGGAACGTTTGGGAGACTGCGAACATGGACGGGTTCTTAGGTGCCCATAAGGTACTTACGCTGTGTGAACAGGGACGAGGGACGAGCACGGGCATTACGTAAGTGAGAGAGCAACCTTGTGTTTAGAGGTACATGCAGAGCCAGGGTGGTTGGGAATTTTTCCCCACAAAAATAAAAATAGATGATGTGAGAATGGCAACCATCGCTATGTCTAAGTGATGGGTGTTGGGAGTTTACTGTGCTGGGTGCCTGAGTCAGGATCTACCCGAGAGGAGAAACCACCAGGAGGTATTTAAAGCTTCCAGTCTCTGAGGCGGAATTCTGGTTACACAATGGATGGAGAGCTGGAGCCAGACAACGAACTCTGTCTGAGCTGGGATAGTCCAGGCCAACCTGGAACTGAAGGGCAGAGCCAGTCAGGGATGGGGTCTCTTGACCAAGTGGGAACCCCAGGAGGCCTTTTGGATATGGGCAGTACCTCAGTGACAACGACACTACCTATTGTGTCTGTCTTCCTTCCACTTCCGGCTTCATTCTTGCTGGTGTTCCTTCTGGCTACTGGCAAAGTTCTCAGGCCCCAGGGCACAGTGTAGAGCATCCTCAATTTTATATGGTGCCGAGAATCAAACCCAGGGCTTTGCACATGCTAAACAGGCACTGTACCAGCTGAGCTACATCCCAGCCCCATGCATTCCTCTTAGAGCTCTCACCCCTAAAGCACTTTGCCCACGTCATTCCATTGCCTGAAGTCACCACGGAGACTCCATGAATCCTGAGGAGAGCCTTGGACAGTTCATCTCACTGGCAGAGGCACGACCATCAGGACCATTTGACCGTAGCCAACACCTTTAGATACGTCAGCCATCCTGGTGCATAAAGCAAGGGCTGCACTGTGTCAACACGGCCTGCCAGAGTGAGTTAAGTGCTGAGAACCCAGAGTAAGTTAAGTGCTGTTGCAGGGAGCCATCAGCTCTGAGAGCCCCAGGGAGATGTGGCCTCATTTCCCACAGTGGTCCTGCTGGTGACCTACCCCAAATCCATTTCCTCTATGTGCCTATGAATAAAACAGAGACTTTGTTCGGGCTGACAATGTACTGAGCAACTAAAAGAGGCCAGCCTCCTCAGGACTCTTGAAGTTGCCAGTGACCTTGTGATCATGCGTAGGCCACTGAGATATGGAAAAAGTCCTTGGGCAAGGTGATTCTTCTAGAACAAAGAGTCAAGCCAGGCACACTTGGCGGAGCATCTATGTAGTCCCAGTCCTTTGGTGAATGGCCCAGGGTGGGCTGTATTCAGCTGAGAACCTAATGGTTGCTCCACACAAACTAACAAACAAAACAACCCCCCAAACAACAACAACACACACACACAAACGCAATCAAGTTTTTGCTCAATAAAAGGGGGAGGGGCTGGAAGGAAGTTGGCAACTAAGAGCTAGCACGTTCCCCAGGCACAGCGTTATAGGCAGAAGACAGAGATGCATGGCAAATGGACGTGGACCAGTGAGCAGAGACCGTGGGCTAGGGGGGATGGCTCAGCAGCCGAGAGCATTTTCTCCTCATGGAAAGGGTCCAAGTTTGCATCTCAGAATCCACCATAGGCAGCTCACAACTGCCCATAAAGCTTAGGGGCTCTGGTGCTGTCTTCTGGCCTTCACAGGCACTGGCATCCTCTCCCCAATATACATAGAAAAATATATCCCCGTGTGCTAGTGTATGCCTATAAGCCCAGCACTCAGGAGGCAGAGGTAGGTAGATCTCTGTGACAGTACGAGACTCCAAGCTAGGGCTACATAGTAAAAGTGTCTCTTTAAATAAGTACATTGAAAAAAATAAGTTTTCTTTTTAAAGATAAACTTGTTGCTGAGGGTCACAGTAAAACTGAGAGTGGCTGACACGAAAGAGAAACGCAAGGTAAGTTTGTTCGCCACCCAGTAGCAGGACACTGAGGGGACAGGTACAGTGGACACACTCTAATGGGACCCTTAGGGACTCCCACCCTTGCTATCTGAGTAGCGTTGGTGCTTGATCCTAAAACATGACAGTGGTGAGCAACTGTCACTCCCTACGTCAGACTACATCATATGACCAAGTAATGTTATATATGTGCACACATATGCACATTACCCAGCTCGAAGCAGGCTAGAGAGAGACACTTTGTGGCTGGGGAGGCACATCAGTTGATAAACTGCTCACTGTGTTTCGGAAGGTCCCAAACAATCTCCCTGTTTTAATTAACTGCAATTTTATGTTGAGCAGCATTTGTAGCCCTCCTTAGCCACATGCCACATAGTGGTCCATGGGCTGCAGGTTGGCCACACATGGTGACAGAGAGGAGGCTGGGCAGAGGCCACCCAGCCCATGGAGGGCCACCTGAGCAGAACAGTCACATGTCCATTCACTACATCTCAGCTGCTTATGAAGGGGCAGGCGCAAACCAGTCACACTGGGAGGCTCTCGTCTCAAAGCCTGCCTGCCTTCTTCAGCTAGCACAGAGACTTTCTTACCTCGATGTGACTGAGGGGACAGGAAGGGACGTTCACACTTGGGAAGTCCTATAATATCCTGGGAATAGGGCCAGTTACCTTACACACACACGCACACACACACACACATACATATACACACGTACACACACACACTGAGCTCCATCTGCCATCACAGTAAGCACAATGAATGTGTCCATCAACCCATTCCATGGGTGGATAAACTGAGGATTTCAGGCAGAGAGCACAGACTCTAAGGAATGCCATCTCCTTGCGTTCTAAGCAGGATGAGAATCTGGCTGAAGCAAACCCAGGCTATCTGAGCTCGTGTGGCCTACTTATCTGGCTGCCTTCCTCTCCTGACCGTCTTCCCACCCTTCTCCACCCCTCTCCTTATAAGATGCAGCTTCTCACAGAATTAGAATATTACGAATCTTACAAATACAATTCTGTGGCTATGCATGGTGCTTTCTAAGTGGAGCAAGGGTCCAGTATGACTCTTTTCTTTGCTTTTTTTTATTCCTTCAGAAGATTTTCTAAATTTGAATGTGGTATTGACACTCTACTCTCTCTCTCTCTCTCTCTCTCTCTCTCTCTCTCTCTCTCTCTCTCTCTCTCTCTCTCTCTCCTCCCCCCACCCCCCCCCACCCCCCAGCTGCATCCCTCTACTTAGAGCACCGCCCTTTTCGCCTATGCAAATTCCTGCAACCTCTCCCTGGCGGGAAGTGATTCAGACGCAGAGGCTTTTGGTGAGGGGTGGGTGACTTACTGAGAGGCTGAGCTAAGGAGAGTAACCGGAGGGGCACAGCACCCAGGGACCCACAACAGCAGAAGCTGGTGCCAACTCCAGCACTGAATGGGAAGGAGAAGTCATGCTAAGGAAGCCCAGAGGAGCTTAGGCAATGGTGCTGCTGCTGCTGGGGTTGTAGTCCTGTGAGGCAGGAGGCAGGAGGCAGGGTGAAGACATACCTCCTCTCCTCTCTCCCACCTTTCTATCTTCTAGGGGTGTCTTCTGTGACCTCTGTGATCGGGAACCAAATAGCATACAGAAAGCAGAGGAGCTGGGGAGCTGTAGATTGGGGTAGTGGTTGTGGGGGTGTCCAGCCTTCCAGGGTGCAGGGCAGAGCAGATTCTGAAAGATCAAACGAAGAAAACCACCATGTTACCAGTGAGCAAGTGCTGACTCAAGCCACTAAGGATCCTTTGATGACACGGTCCTTCTCTCTCTCTCTCTCTCTCTCTCTCTCTCTCTCTCTCTCTCTCTCTTTTAAAATTTATTTATTTATCATATATGCACAGTGTTTTGCCTATATGTATACCAGAAGAGGGCACCAGATCTCATTACAGATGGTTGTGAGCCACCATGTGGTTTCTGGGAATTGAACTCAGGACCTTTGGAAGAGCAGGCAGCACTCTTAACCTCTGAGCCATCTCTCCAGCCCAACACGGTCCTTTTCTTGAGACAGGGTTTCATGTACCCCAGGCTGGCTCCTTGGAAGCCAGGTATGACCTTGAACACCTGATCCTCCTGTCTCCACCCCTGCCCAGTGTTGTGACCACCACCATGCTGGTTACACATTGCTGGAGATGGAATCCAGGGCTTCGTGCGTGTTGTGCAAGCACTCTGCCCAACAGATGCCGGTCCCCCAGCCCCAAGACAGACTTCTTACCGGTTAAAGAACACTGCACAATGAGACAAGCCTACACTTTATTATATTTCAATTAGTAAAATCAGAGGGCATTTGTATTGATCTCTTTAGTCGCGATTAGTTTTTCAACCTCTGTCATTTCTTGTGCCCTAGTGGATGGGGTTATCTTCACAGCTTTACAGGCTTGGAGAACGTGAGAAATAACAGAGGCCACGCCTTCCTCAGGCCATCCCAAGGAGGAGGCTTGGGTAGCGCAGGGGAAGACTTGCTGGAGGAAACAGCTGGGCCGGGTCTGGGGCTGAGGAAAGGACGACGGGAACCCTGGTGGGGGTGGAAGCAAGTCCACGGTCACAGGTGCACTCTCCTTCAAGGGCTATTAATAAACGCTGGAAGTTCTCAACCGGCCCAGCTTCCTGCTGTCCTCCTCCACCATGAGGCTTCCGGGAGCCTGCCAGGCCCCAGGCCACATGGAACTTGCGCCCCCTGCTGGCCAGAGGGACATCTGCATTAAGTTGTGCCCCAGCTGGCACCCACACAGATTGTCAAGACTGTGCACTCAAGCACTGAGAAGACCCCTCCTTGCCACAAAGTCCCCATAAGCCTCGGAGATTCTTTGGATTCAGCTCGCTGCAATGCAGAGCAGGACTGCAACAGTGTCTAACGGTGCTTTAAATTGGCATACATAACAGAAACGTTAAAATTATATGTTGCTTGCATGTCTGCACATTCATGTGTGTACGGATGCATGTTCCTGGTGTCTGTCTGTTCTCATCCTCGATGCTGGGGTTACAGGCACCCACAGCCATCCAAACCCAGGCCCTCACGTTTATACAAGCATGCTTACCCACCAAACCATCTCCCCAGTCCCTTTGTGTTTGTCTGTTTTGTTTTAGACAGGCTCTTTCACTGAACTTAGAACTCACTGACTCAGCTAGACTGGCTGGCCAGCCAGTATCAGGGACCCTTCTATCTCATCTCCCTGGAGTTATGCTTACAGGCGAGTGCCACAATGTCTGGCTTTTGAAGTAAGTGTCCGCTATCCAAACTCAGTTCTTCACCCTTGTGTGGCAAACACCTTACTGAGTTAGCTCCCCTTCGCTGGCCCAAGAACGCTTTGACCCAGCCTCAGCTCCTCCTGGAAGCCCTCCGCCATCCTCCTGGAAGCCCTCCGCAACCACACGGCCCTCACCCTGCTCCTTCCTCCAGGCTTATGTTGTTGCTGTTTTGTTTGTCTCTGACTGATTTTTTAAAAATATTTTATTTTGCTCTAAATTTTACATTTGTATTTGGAGCTCTAACTTCACCAAGAAGTTGTGGCAACTTGCTTACAGTGACTCCAAATTTGCCTTTCCCTGGAATGAGGTTCTAGGGCAAAGTGCGGAGAAAAGTAACTCTTCCGGGATCCACATCTTAGGAGCCAGGTAGATCCCTTGAGCTCATTGGTCAGCCAGTCTAGCCGATCAGTGAGCTCCAAAGTTCAGGGTGAGGCCCCTTGTCATAAATAAACACATTAAACAGACACAAGCAAATAAAGAAAGTGGGGAGCAGTTGAGGGGATGTAGGTGGGAAAATTGTCAAGTGTGTAAAGCTGCTGGGAAAGGAGAGCCAGGACATCTGACAGCTACACTCTGGCTTCCATCACACGTTCAGCCTCCCACACACACAAGGAAAGGCAGACACGCACCTGGGTGGGGCTGTCGGCATCAACTTGGAAAATAGCGGGTGAGGTCTGGGTGTGGTCAGAAGCATCACATCCCTTCCACTGCCTCCCATAGAAACATTTTCTCCATGTGGTCTTCTCGTGATGGACACCTAGGCTGAGCCCATAACTTGGCTGTAGAGACTAATGTTGCACGAATGAATATGGGTGACCACATGTCTCTGAAACACAGTGACTTAGAGTCCTATTTGCGGAACGGAAAAGCTCAACTGCTCACTGGCAGTTCTATTGTCTGCTGGAGGAAACTCCATATTGATTTTCATAGTGGCTGTACAGTTTATGTTCCTACTAGTTTGTAAAAAGGTGTGTCCCCCCAATCCGTGCCAGCATTTGTTATGTTTTTAATGATAGCCACTCCAGCGGGCACAAGATAGAATCTCACTGTAATTTTGATCTACATGTAAATTACTTTTCCCCTTCACTCACTTGCTGGCTTTTTAAAAAATACCATGTTACAATTTCATTTCAAAGTGAAGGCTTCAGTTTGGATCCTAGGTATGCTACCCTTCCTTCTGCAAAGGAAGGGCAGTTAAAGAAAAATAACCCAGGGCTAAAGGGATGGCTCAGTGGTTAAGAACACTGGCTACTCATCCAAAGGTCCTGAGTTCAATACCCAGCAACCACATGGTGGCTCACAACTATCTATAATGTGATCTGATGCTCTTCTGTCTGATGCTCTCTTCTGTCATGGAGTCATATATGCAAATATAGTGCTTATATAAATACATACATAAATAAAAAAATCTTAAAAAACAATCCAAAGGAGTTATTGAAGGAAAGATAAACCTGTTTTTGTTATGATCCCAAATGTGGGATGGTGAACGGTCTTGTGAGAACAGGTGATGTTAATCCACTAGAAGACAAACTACCTAGTGCCGGAGCTTGATTGTTGCCAGCTGAAAAGATCCCATGAACAGACTCTGGGAGGAGATATGTAAATGAGCCCAAAACTGGAGGCGGGGCCATTGGAACCTGGGGATAGATAGCTTTGGCTGTTCGCTGCTCCCCTTTGAGATGCTCCTAGTGACAACCACTAGAGGAAAGTCTTCGGGACTCCGGGTTCCTGCTGAGGTTCCGGGTTCTGGTTACTCCCGGTTCCAGCAGAAGAAATCCTGCTGGCAGCACCAGGAGAATCATCCCTCAGAACTGATATCCTTACGGTTTTGTTATTCTTTAATCCTCTTTTCCTATTGTTTGGGTTAGTCGGGTTATAAGGGACGCATGCTCGGTTGATAAGTTCGTAATAAGATATATTGGTTAAGAAAACTGAGCCTACAAGTTATCCTCATGCCACAAATGGTAAAGCGGAAGCAAAGAAGGTTCGTATACATTCTGGGCACCTGAAGGAAAACACCAAAGATCAGGGTGTAGGGACTATTAAAGACATGAGCGCCAGGATGGACCTCGAGAAGGACATGCTGTCCAGGCAGAAGGGAGACGCAGTTGGTGGAGGAGGTAGATGGGAACAGTGTAAGAGTGTAAAGCTGCTAAGAAAGGAGAGCCGGAACACCAACTCTCAAGTCACTCAACTCTGTATGCAACTATTATGTGAAAGCTGGAAAACAGAATCCTCAATAATGTCACCACAGGAACCCCAAGGATGGCTACAAGGTACAGGGACTAAAAGGTGACATAGGCTTCCTTTGTCTCAGCAGCAGGCAGTCTGTGATGGTCCTTCTGATGGAAGAGCAGTGCTTGGGGACATTTTCCCAACAAGACCCCACGTGCCTCCCCTCCCTGTCTAGGTGGGACCACAACACATTCCCAACAGCCACCAGTACAGCCCCTGGTCTGCGGGAAGCAAGCAGATACAGAGGGATCTAAACTGTCCCAGAGACGCTAAGCCGGGGAGTGGCGATGCACACCTTTAGTACCAGCTCTTGGGAGGCAGAGGCAGGCGGATCTCTGAGTCTGAGGCCAGCCTGGTTTACAGAGCCAGTTACAGGACAGCCCAGGGCTACACAGAGAAACCCTACCTTGGAAAACAAAACAAACAAACAAAAATGAAAGGAAGGAAGGAAGGAAGGAAGGAGATGTCTAGTAAAGAGACAGTGGCTAGTAACAGAAAGATGAAGCGGGTTTGCAGGAAGCCCCTCCCTCACAGGATCCAGCATGGTCCACGCCTCCCCGTGACTCACAGCCTCCTTTAACGTCACATGCTCCAGGCGCATGCTCCCAGAATGGTCATCCCCAGGTTTCCAGCTGGTTCCTTTGTTGTTGTTGTTGTTGTTTTGTTTTTGTTTTTGGAGACAGGGTTTCCCTTTGTAGACCAGGCTGGCCTCGAACTCACAGTGACCCACCTGCCTCTGCCTCCCGAGTGCTGGGATTAAAGGCGTGTCCTTCCATTTTCAATGTCACCATCACCTTATCAGCATCAGCTGTCTTCTGCCACCTCATTTAGAGGGACCCTTGATCCCCCCACCCCAGCATTTCCTGTCCCATCGCAGGCTTACTGTCCTTTCCCACACTGTCATTAACTACTCCTTGTTAGTTGCCTGGTAGGAATGGAAACATGACGATTTTGTTTGTTTGAGGGTGAGCATGCCCCACGCGTGTGTGGAAGTCAGAAGCTGATTTGTGGGAATTGGTTTTCTCCTTCCTCCACGTGGAACCCAAAGATCAAACTTAGGTTTTCAGGCTTGTCAGCAAGTCTTTACCCACTGAGCCATCTTGCCAGCCCATGATTCCTAACCATTCTGTTTCTCTGAAGGCTAGAATAAAGCCTAGTGCATGGGCGCTTGAGGAACGGGTGCTCACAATGGGGTGTTTAGTGGTGGTGGAGACAGGCAGATATTATGGTCTGAGTGTTAATGTCCCCACCAATGGGCTCATTGGTCCCCACCTTGTCCCCACTGGTGGTGCAGTTTGGGATGGCCTCACAAGGAACCTCTGTGGTGGTTTGAATAGACATGGCCCCCATAGACTCGTCTGTTTGAATGCTTGGTCTATAGAGAGTGGCACTATTAGGAGGTGTGGTCTTGTTGGAGTGGGTGTGGCCTTGTTGGAGTAGGTGTGGTCTTGTTGGAGGAAACGTGTCTCTGTGGGGGGCAGGCTTTGAGGTCTCCTGACTCAAGCTATGGCCAGTGTGGCACACAGTCTCCTTCTGCTGCCTGTGGATCAAGATGTAGAACTCTCAGCTCCTTCTCCAGCACCATGTCTGCCTGCGTGCTGCCATGCTTCCTGCCATGATGACCACGGGCTAAACCTCTGAACTGTAAGCCAGTCCTAATTAAATGTTGTCCTTTATGAGTTGCCATGGTCAAACTAAGACAACCTTTGTGGACTGGAGACCTACTGGGCAAAGTGGGTCACTGGGAGTTAGCCTGTGGCTTTATAGCGTGGCCCGTTTCTGTTTACTCTTTAATTCATGATTTTAGATGCAGTGTGAGGCCTTATCTCCTGGTGCCATGCCTTCCCGTCAGACTACAAGCACAAGCAGACTGTTCTTCCTGTGGGTTACTTCTTGTCAGGCATTTAGTCACAGCAGTGAGAAAAGTAATGATGTAGCAGCTTTGTGCTAAGTGCTACCTCCCTGCCTAAGTCCTGTGGTCACTGAAGTCAGGGACAAAGGGACACTAGTAATAGGGTTTCTCCCCAGATCCAGTCCCCTTAAAACGCATAGCGCTGTGGACAATGACCAGCAGCCATCTACCCAGGCACGCGTTGGCACAAGTATAGTACCCAAGGACCTGCCGAGGGCTCCTTCACAGCCAGGATCACTTTGATTTCCCGCGCGCGCATGTGTTTGTGTGTGTGTTTGTGTTTGTGTGTGTGTGTGTGTGTGTGTGTGTGTGTGTCCATGTTGTGGTATGTGCTTGTATACTATGCAGTGTCCTGCTCTATCACACTGCCCTTTATTTATTCCCTTGAGACAGGTCTCACTGAGCCCATAGCTAGGCTGTCAGGCAGCAAGCCAAAGGCAGCCTCCTGTCTCCACCCTCCACAGCATTGGTGCCACTCCTAGCTTTTTACATGGGGGCCGGGGATTTGAACCCAGGTTCTTATTCTTGTGCAACAAGTGCTTTCAGCTGCTAAACCATCTCCCCATTCCCCAGCTGGGCTTTTTGGACCTTGCCTGCCCCCTCACCCCACCCACCCCCGCCTATAGGTGGCCCGTTCCTCACTCTGGCATGTGTCTTCTGGGCCCAACCCTGTCAGATGCCCTGTGGACACTGAGATAAGGTGATCATGGCCTCTGGTCACCCCCCCCCCCGCCCCGGCCTAATTTATCTCTAGGCCTGAGTCTACCTGCAGTCTGGGGCACCACACTCTTCTTACTCAATAAAGGCAGCAGTCCTAGGCTGCAGGCCAGGCCGAGCAATGCAAAACGTGGGCACAGAGCCACGCTTCTGGGTAAATCAAGGCCACATAGCTAGCAAGCTGCGTGGCCCAAGGCCACTGCCCCTTTTTGCTATCCCACACATTCTATACCCCACAGTTATATGTAACTTGCGTCAGCCATAAGCTATGAAGCTTAAAAACAAAACAGTATACTCAGTGTTTAAAAACTGCATGTGTGTCGTACAAGCTGGCCTCCTCGGAGCTTTGCACCGTGACTTGCATACAGCAGGTGCTCAAGAAAGGCTCTTGGCCCATAGGCCTCACCTCACAGTGCACATCCTCCTTCCTCTCCACTCTTGCTCCATCTTCCCCACCTGCACCACCCGCTCACCAGTCTCTGAGCACCTATGTTGGGCCAGGTGCCCAGCCAGGTGTGGAGAAGGCTCAGCCCTGCCCGCCAGCCATTCACAGCACAGTTGGGAGAGCCAGACAAGTTGCCAGACAGACTACAGTGTGAAAGAAAAAATGTGCAAGCAGTGTGTGCCAGGCTGCCATGGGAACCGAGGGGCGGGCCTGCGAACACACAGATGAGAGCAGCTCCTGACATCTGCACATGCCTTTCAGCTTCTCAGAGACATGGGTGTGAAGGGGGAAGGGAGAGGGCTAGAAAAAGCAAGAAACAGATCTTTCCTAGTCCCTCGTGCTCAAATCCCAAGCAGAAAGATACAAAGACATTCTTGAATACTCATAAAAAGAGGTGTTTTTAAATCCCCCCTCTCTCTCTGTGTGTGTGTGGTGTGTATGTGTACATCTTTGCATGGAATATGGAAGCCTGAGGTTGATGCCAGGACTCTTCCTCCATCACTTGTCTACATTACTAACTGAGACGGGGTCTTTCAATCGAATGCAGAGTTCACTGCTATCGCTCATCTCAATACACAGCTTGTTCTGGGGATCTCTGTCCCCTCCTTCCAAAGCTGGCAGCCTCCATGTCCACCTAGAATTTCCCCCGGGTTCTAGAGAACCCAAACTTGGGTCAAATGCTTTAACCCCTGGGCCATCTCCCAAAGCCAAGATTTTTTCCCCCAAGCTCAGTGCTTCCTGATGAGTTTGTGATGTCTGGTGTTTGGAGAGGCTCTACAGTGTCAGCTAGCAAGTAGGCTCTGAAGGCCCAAGTGCTGAGAAGGTTCAGGCTGGCCTCCCTAGAGTGGGATTCTCACAGTCTGCTGAGGAGCCACGCCACGGCTGGCCGTGCTGAAGCAACTGCGCGGACTAGGTAATACCCTGCATAGAAAGTCAGGGCAGAGTCTGGAAACATGGACTCAGACAAATCCATCTGGCTCTGTAGCATGATCCTCTGGGCATATTACCCTCAGTGTGCCTCAGTTTCCTCATGTGTAAGTGGGGGAAGCTCCTCTCTTGCCATCGGAGAGGCAGTTAACATCGGCTGTGGGGGCTGCTAACAGAGGGCTGCTACTTCTTCAGGCTTCAGATAAGATGCTAGAACAGCGGGCAGCTGAGCTTCCGTCCCAGGCACGTAAGACTTGCCTCTGCTTCTTGCTGCAAACTGCAATTTTCTAGGAACCTAACCAGTAGAAGACATGTCACAGCCTCCTTGTGTAACACTACGACCCATGGCTTTACCTTACCACATTGTGGTCCTTTGAAAGGCACCTCAGGGTCACCCTATGGCCTCCTTTATCAAAGAAGAGGGGGAGAGGGCTGCAAGATGGCTCAGCAGGCAAAGGTCTTGCCACCATTCCTGACCACTTGAGTTCGAGCCCCAATACACACGTGGTGGAAGGAGAGAGCTGACTCTCAAAAGATGTCCTCTGACCTCCACGTGTGCACTGTGGCATTCACATGCTGCAGCACGCATGTAGCATGACATGTGTGGGCCCACGAATAAACATTCATACAAATAAATAAATATTGTATATATATATTCGTACAAATAAATAAATATAGTATATCCATTCATAAAAATAAATAAATATTGTAAAAGGAGGGAAAGGTTTGTTTTCGATCCTTTGAGATATAACTGGAGAGCTGCCAACGTGGTTACACCTTAGAGGGTGAGGCCCAACCCTTTAAGATACCCACACCTGCACTTGGATGTCTCATTCTCTGGTCGAACCACTTCCTGCTAACCCTGGTGCTTAACTCTATGTGAAATTTGTCTCTTGATAAACTCTAGCTCTGACCCGTACTTTCTTGCCCTGTGTCTTAGTTAGGGTTTCTATTGCTGTGACAAAACCACAGTGACCAAAAAGCAAATTGGGGAGCCAGGCATGGTGGCGCATGCCTTTAATCCCAGCACTTGGGGAGGCAGAAGCAGGAGGATCACTGTGAGTTCAAGGCCAGCCTGGTCTACAAGGCAGTCCAGGACAGTCAAAGCTACACAGAGAAACCTTCTCTTGAAAACCAAAAACAAAACAAACAAACAAACAAACAAAAAAAAACCACACACACACACAAAGTAAGTTGGGGAGGAAAGGGTTTATTAGGCTTATGCTTCCAGATCCATCACTGAAGGAAGTCAGGACAGGAACTCAAACAGGGCAGGGACCTGGAGGCAGGAGCTGATGCAGAGGCCATGGTGGGATGCTGCCTCCTGGCTTGCTCCTCATGGCTTGTTCAGCCTGCTTTCTTTCTTTCTTTCTTCCTTTTTTAAAAAAAGATTTATTTATTTATTATTATGCATACAGAGTTCTGTCTGCATGTACACCTCCACACCAGAACAGGGCATTAGATCACATTATGGATGGTTGTGAACCACCATGTGGTTGCTGGGAATTGAACTCAGGACCTTTGGAAGAGCAGCCAGCGCTCTTAACCACTGAGCCATCTCTCCAGCCCCTCAGCCTCCTTTCTTATAGAACCCAGGACCACCAGCCCAGGGATGCACCGACCACATAGGCTGGGCCCTCCCCATATTGATCACTAATTGAGACAATGCCCTACAGCTGGCTCTCACTGAGACTCAAGCTAGGCTCCTTCCCCTCTGCTGACTCTAGCTTGTGTCAAGTTGACACAGAACCAACCTGTACATCCTGAAATTCTTTTCTGCGATGAAGTCAATTCCAGTTTCACTAAGAACATTTTTCTGAAAAAAAAAAAAAAAAATCTCCAAAATCAGTCACTCTGTTGACGGCCAGCACCATGGAGACAAGTGCCCCCAAATGCTGCTCTTAGGGACCACAGAGTCTCAGCCATGTGTTCCCCATGTGGTGGACCATATCCAGCACTCTGGCTTGAGAACTCAGTATCCAGGGTCCTGTCAGAGGCATGGCTCTTGAGTCTTCTTGTCAAAGTGACCATTCATGTATGCCCCAAGTCAGGTAACCCCAATGTGGGATTATTCAGAGCAGTTCTCCCAGACTTCAAGGTACTTACAAACCACCATGAGAGAGGCTGTGAGGACAGCAGCATCCTGGGCCTCAGGGCATCCTCGCTCTCCGAGAGCCCTGGACAGGACCATCAGTCTCCAGGAGCCTTTGCCACCCATGAAAGCGTGATGATAGGATCCTAGGAAGCAGCCCGATGCTGCCACGGGTCCGTGTCATGGACCACCCTCAACATTGTGACATGGGTGACTTACCTGTACCCGAGGAAAAACACCCTGCTTTCTTTTGTGTGTGCACATGTATGTACATGCTTGTCTTTTTGCAGATATGTGCGTACGTTTGAGCTGGTGGAGGCCAGAGGGCAACCTTTGGTCTTGTTCCTCAGGAGCCTCTATGTTGGTTTCTTGAGGTGATGTCTCTTACTGGCTTGGTGCTCCTCCATTCAGGTAGGCTGGCTTCTCAGCCAGCAAGCCCCTGGCAATGGCTTGTTTCCACCTCCTCAGGGCTGGGGTTGCAAGTACACACTACCACACCAAGCTTTTTTCTTTTTCTTTTTTAGACAGGGTTTCTCTGTGTAACAGCCCTGGCTGTCCTGGAACTCACTTTGTATTCCAGGCTGGCCTTGAACTCACAGAGATCTGCCTGCCTCTGCCTCCTGAGTGCTGGGATTAAAGGTGTGTGCCACCACACTCGGCTCATATGCAGCTTTTTTTTTTTTTAATGTGGGTGCTGAGAATCAAACTTATGTTCTCAGAATTAAACAAGTACTTTAGTCATTGAGCCATCTCCCCAACCCAGATTCCCGCCTTTCCTTGAGGAGTTTTGTGGCAATCAGATGAGGAGACAGCCTGGCTCCGTTTGGTAGCTATCATACTGTTCCATGGGATATCCTCCACTGTTGGGCTGGACAGAATATGGTGAGGGAAAGTCACCTCTGTGGAATGGCAAAAGCCACCCCTGCTGACGGCTTTAGCCTTGTCAGAGAGATATGGGCCTGTTTCTCTCGTGGACACACTGGCCGAGGCTGCAACTTAAAGCTTCCTTCTGAGCCCATAGCTTACTGATCTCCTTGGTGGTCTCAGTGTCCCCCCCTCTCAAAAACCCTTGCTCTGGGTTGTCAGATCTTCCTTCCTCAGCTTGATGTGACCCCCGATTAACTTAGCAAACCCTTCTCTTGCTCATTTAAGGGCCTCATCATAAGGGGGAAAAAATCAACTCATACGCATGCTAGCTTGTTCCCAACAGCTGCCCAGGCTTAGGCAACAGATGGTGCCTGACATGACATTCATTTGGTTGGCAGGGACAGGCCCAGGGGCTGTGCAAACTGGGTGGAATGGGGTTTGGGAAGTGGAGAAACCAGCGGCTCTTCAGGGTTGGCAGAGGTGGGCACCAACGGCAGGGAGAGGCAGTTTGGGCCAACTCCTGGGAACTCTCTCAGCCTGTGAGCTGTCTATAGGCCAGGACATCTGCACACATGTCCCCTGCAGGGGCTCTACCCAAACCTCATTACTAAGACTCTGTCCCCCCATGGACTGGGCAGGACAGTCATTGTCCCAGATGCCAACCAGGCATGTCCGGACTTGAGACTCCAGCAGTAGCCAGGAGCAGGGTCAGAAGACGGTGGGGTTGGGCAGTCTGGCTGTAACCGCCTTTCTGCTTCATGGCCCCTTGGGACAGGTTCACTGAAATGACTCTCCTAGCCCAGTCACTGCAGTGCCTTGGACCTGAAACTGTGTCTTAACTGCCTCCAGCTGGTGGCACTATTTTGGGAGCCGGAAGCCTTGGGAATGGAGGTCCAGCTGCCAGGAGTGTTGCTCACTTGGGGTGGGCCTTTGAAGGTTATACCCAGCCTTGCTTCCTGTGGGGATCTCTGTTTCCTGGTCCACGGTTCCAGTTTCATTTCCATTGCTGTAATAAAATGCCCTGATCGGAACAACGTGTGTGTGTGTGTGTGTGTGTGTGTGTGTGTGTGTGTGTGTGTGTGTGTGTGTGTAGGGGGGTTATTTGGCTTAGAGGCCCAGACTACTGTGCATCTTTGCAGGGAAGTCACAGAAGAGAGAGCTGAGGACAGCGTGTCTTAGTTACTTTCCTGTCGCTGTGATACAGCACCATGACCAAGGCAGTTTGCTGAAGAGAGGATTTATTTGGATTTACACTTCTGAAGGGATACTAATCCAATCACCACCATAGTGAGGAAACATGGCAGCCTGCAGGCAGGTATGGCAGCTGAGGCAGAAGTGGAGGGCTCACTTCCTGAACCCCAGACACAGAGCAGAGAGGATGAACTGAGAATAGGCATGTGGCATTCAAACTCCCAGAGCCCACTGTAGTGGCTATTCCTGACTAGATCTGGAACCAAAACACCCCCAAAGATGAGCACACCATTTTTGCTTAATTTGAAGTACGAAGGTCCATTTGTAACCTGGGTCTTTGAGGTAGGAAGACACGCCTTTAATCCAGATCTAGCCTGGGCCACACCTTCTGCTGAAAGCCTCGCTAACACACGGGGAAGGACTAGTTTGCTCATGGCCTGCTTGCTCTTGCCTCGCTAGCATAGCCTCTCCTTCACTGGCGTTACAGCCTACTTCTTCAGGACTCCGGGACATCCTGAAGACCAGCTGAGACATCAAGCCTCGTGGACTGAGCAACTCCTGGACTCCTGGACTTTCCTTTCACAGCCAGCCATTGCTGGGTTAGCTGGACAGCAGCCTGTAGGGCATTCTACTAAATCCCATCTTTGTATACATTCATGCCATAAGCTCTAACACTGCAGAAAACCATGACTAATACACGCTCCCCCAGCGACATAACTTCCTCCAGCAAGGCTGCACCTCCTAAGCCTACCCAGGCAGTGTTACTAAGCAGGGACCAAGTAGTCAAATGCCTGAGGCTATGGGGACCATCTCACTGAAATCGCCAAGCAGCTGATAACGAGACAGCCACAAGTGAGAACAGGGAGAAACTAATGCGTCCTTGTTTGCTGTCATCTAGCTTTCTTAACTCTGACACAGTCTGTCATCACCTGCCTAGGAATGGCGCCACCACAGTGTGCCGGGCCCTTCTGTATCAATTAGCAATCAAGACAGTCCCCCACAGACATGCTTTCAGGCCAAGCTGATGCCCATAATTCAGCTGAAACTCTCTTCCCAGGCGATTCTAGATTGTTAGAATTGGCCAGCACATCCACGATGAAGTGGACAGCCTTTCCCACATACTGCTGGAGTCATGGACCAAGCTTCCCCACGACACCTTCACAGCTACAATGGACTAAGAACCATCCGAAAGGATGCGTTACAGCAAGTCTTCTTTATGCCACTTCTGTCTGTCTGTCAGTCTCACGTCAACTCATTCAGCAAGTGCTTCCTGAGCGCTGACTGCCAGGGGTCAGGACTAGGAAGAGGTCAGTGCTGCCCACTGCTGCTTTTATAAGGGTACCAGGCCAGGATGAGGCCAAACACATACATGGATTATGGAGATGGACCAGTCAGTAAAGTGCCTGTTACATAAGCACGGATCGGAGTCTAGATGCCACATAAAAAATGTTGAACATGGGGATGGACACATGGCCCAGTTAAGAGTACTTGATGCTCTTTCAGAGGACCCTGGTTCAGTTCCCAGCATCCACATGGCAGTTCACAGCCATCCATAACTTTAGTTCCATGGGATCCAACATCTTCTATTGGCCTCCACAGGAACCAGGCATGCACATCGTGCACATACATGCAAATAGGCAGACATGCATATACAATAAATAAATAAATTTTTTTTAAAGATACTGAACATAGCAGTGGGCTTGGCTACAGGCCGTGGGCACAGGCAAATCGCTGAAGCTCATTGCCCAGCAAGCCTAGCTGAATTGATAATTTTCAGGTTCCGTGAGAGATCCTATCTCAAAAAATAAAGATGAAGAGACCAGGAAAAGACAGCTGACATTACTGTCTTCTATCCACATACATGCATACACATGTCCACATGCATATACACACATGAAAAATTATACCACAACACACTACACACACACACACACACACACACACACACACACACACACACACGAGAAGCCCTATTGTAGTTTGGGACTGTCCTTTAGGGCGTGGCTGCCACTACTGTTGCAGCCACTGGTGATGACTTTACCGTGCATGCCAGGCTAGCTCTGACTCAGTCACTTCCTGACAACTGATGCCCAGCCTCAGATTTCAGCTCTGGCACTGTTGAAGGTGTTCTCTGAGTAAAAGATTATAATAGGAAAGAGGCAGGCATAGTCACCCATCTCCCTCTCCTGTCAAATAGGGGAAACTGAGGCACCAAAATAGTAACATGCCCAGAATATCAAGTTGCAGAGGCAGGTGTGTGTGTGTGTGTGTGTGTGTGTGTGTGTGTGTGTGTTATGGTGTATGTATGTGTGTGGGGGGGGGAGGGGCTATACATGCTCAGTCACACACATGTGGAGGACAGAGGATGATATGATGTCTTGGGGAACCTGAAACTTGCAGGTTGGCAATGCTCAGTGATGCTCCTGTTTCTGTCTCACAGTGCTGGAGCTGCAGGTGCAGCCACACTTGCCTTTTTAACATAAGTTCTGGGAATCCTACAGCATTCTTACCTAGCTATAAGACACACACACACACACACACACACACACACACACACACACACACACACACACACACACACACACACACACAATCTCTCTCTCTCTCTCCATTCACATGTGCACATGCCACATGTGTGTGGGTGCCCAAGGAGGCCACAAAAGGGTATTGTCAAATCCCCTGGAGCTAGAATTACAGGCAGTGTAAGACACTTTATGCGGCTGTTGGGAACTGAATTTTATCCTTTGGAAGGGCAGCTAAGCAGTATCTCTGGGCCCCAGAACCTGTATCTTTTTTTTTTTTTTTAATGTTTTTCAAGACAAGGTTTTCCTGTGTAACAGCCATGGCTTTCTTAGACTCATGTTGTAGACGAGGCTGGCCTTAAACTCACAGAGATCCACCTGCCTCTGACTCCTGAGTGCTAGGATTACAGGTGTGCACTACCATGCCCAGCTCAGAACCCATATCTTAATGCAGGCTTCAAGGCCAAAGGCTGCCTGGAGAGGTACCTGTAGATTTCTTTTTTAAGGGCATACCAGGACCCTGGCTGCAATTTTCCCCTGCCTTAGAAATTTGACAAAGAGGGGTTGAAGAGATGGCTAAACGTTAAGAGCACTGGCTGTTCTTCCAGAGGTCCTGAGTTCAATTTCCAGCAATACCACATGGTGGTTCATAACCATCTGTAATGAGATCTGGTGCCCTCTTCTGGCATGCAGGTGTACATGCAGGCAGAGACTGATTGCTGGGAACTGAACTCAGGACCTTTGGAAGATCAATCAGTGCTCTTAACCTCTGAGCCATCTCTCCAGCCCGAGCAATGATTCTTTATGGTAAACTTTACCTGTTCAAATGACTGTGGGGTTTCAGTCTCTTGCTTGAACCTAGACTGAAACAAAAGCATAAGAATCACCTTGCTGGGGGCTCTTGTCCAGGGTCTTCTGATAGGACTGGCTGGTGTGGTAACAGTGCTAAGCCAGATCACATGGGTTCAAACTGCACACACTGGCTGGTGAAAGCCACTCGGTCTCCCTCCTCCTTGATCTCCTGTGTAAGGCAGAGGTGTACAGTACGCTTGTTCTGCTGTGATAAAATGACTAAGTAGAAATGATGGATCTATGCTGGCACTGATCTGGAACTGCGCTATCTATTCAAATGTTAATTATTTTGCTCCCCGAGATCTGCTTGCTGTCTTCTGAGCAGATTCTCTTGTACACCCTTGTGGTATAAACCCTGTTCCCCAATGTAAAATGATTGGTTAAATAAAATTGGCTGCAGCCAGTTACTGGCAGGACTAGAGGTAGGTGGGTTTTGAGTTATCTGGCTGGAGGGGAAGAGGGCAGATGAGAGAAGGAGTCTTGATCAGCCGTGAGGAGCCAGGAACATGCCTGAGTGAAACCATCCCCAGGACACGGGACTGCCGGGCCAGAAATAATCCAGAAGATTCCAACATCAAGTATTTGGGGGTATATAGCTGGGGGAATAGCCGCTCCAGCTGGTAATGAAGTAGATTAGGGGTAACCTCCCAGTAACTACCTAAGCCAAATAAAATCACCTTAGTCTGGGTCTCATTCTTCTGTAAGCTAGCCAGGGATAAGCTTATGCAGTACCATTTTACGGATCTACCCTCTGGAGGCTGAGAGGTCAAAGGTCAAGGTGCAGGCTGACTTGATGCCTCTGGAGGGCCTGCTATTTGTATGTGGCCTCTCCTATGTGCCTCTACGTGGTAGCAGGGTCAAATGAGCTCCTCTGGCCTCCAGGCTGCCCCCGTGGTTTAACCATTTCCTAAGACAGTTAGCTTTGTCAACTCAATAAAACTAGAGACACCTGGGGATTGGGGGGGGGGGGACGGGGAACCTCAGTTGAGGAACTGCCTCCATTGGATTGGACCGTGCGTGTGTCTGAAGGGACTTTTTAAAATTGCTAATTAATGAAGGAAGGTCAGGCCCACTATGGATCATGTCACACTTGGACGGGTGGTTCCGGGTTGTATAAGAAAGGTGGTTAAATGTGAACCTGGAAGCAAGCCATTAATCAGCGTTCTTCCGAGGTCTCTGTCTCAGTTCCTGCCTCCAGATTTCCTGTGTTGATCCTGCCTTGGCTTTCCTTGGTGGTGGGCTGTAACGTGTAAGCCAAATAAATGCATTGCTCCCCAAGATACCTCTGGTCAGTGTTTTGCAGCAGAGAAGCAAGCCAGGGCACCTCCCCAGTGGCCTGCCACTTACTATTACCGGACAGAGGCTCGGGTTTCAATGCATGAATTTTGGGGTGACACAAATATTCAGACTACAACACAGTAATATGACTATTGTAGGAATCGTATATGCTAACGTATGCAAAGCACATGGCACAGAACAAGTGTCATATAAGGACATGGCTTCATCATGTCCGCTATCCCTTAGTGCTTGGGAAGCAGTATGCGTCTCCTAGGAAGTCCTCTCTGCCCTCCCAAGCTTGGCTGAGTTAGATGCCCTCTCCTGTGCTCTTTCAAGCATCACTCTAGTTTCACAGGTTATCACTGCAGGGTAGGCGTGAGGACCTAAGGGCTCATACACCTGCCTGGATAAGAGAGCAACAGTGTTAGCTGAGGTCCTTTGAGATTAGACAAAGTAGAAGGCCAGTGAAGGACCACGAGGAAGAAACAGCAGAGGTGGGAGGTATGTCTGCATGGTGCAGGTGCATGTGTGTGGAGGCCAGAGATCAACCTTGGACGTCTTTTTTTTTTTTTTTTTTTAAACTTAATAAGTATATGGGTTCCTTGCTTTTGAGAAACTGTCTTTCAGTTTACCTAGAAATCACTGAGCAGCTAAAGTGGTTGTCTGATGAGCCCCAGGGATCCACTTGTTGTTTTAAACGTGGGTTTTGTGAATCAAACTTCAGTTCCCAGGCTTGCAAAGCAGGCACTCTACTGATTAAGCCACCCCTACCCCCTCACCCTCACTCCCTCACTCGCAGCCCCTCACCCCCACTCCCTCACCCGCAGCCCCTCACCCCCACTCCCTCACCCGCAGCCCTTCACCTCCACTCCCTCACCCGCACCCCTGCCCCAAAACGTCCTCCTGGCCCCAGAGTGTGCAGAAGAAGAGCTCCAGACACCGAAGCTCTCCGAAAAGCTTCCTGGGGCCATGAGGAGTTTCAGAGCCACAGTCCCAACTGTAGAGAAGCTGCCTGTAGGGGGCGCTGTCGACGTGCCCATGCACAGCTTCCTGTGAATGTGGCGATGGAGCCGCCAGTGAAATCGCCTCCCAAAGGAGGCTTGAGGAGGCTTTCAAGGCTCTACATCTATGGAGAGACAAAAGGTTGGCTGCACCCCAAGGTTGCAGGGCCAGAAATGGGGATGCCAGGATGCCTGAGACAAAAAGAGAAGTCCAGGCCCTTTGACTATGAACACACACACACACACACACACAATTTTTGAGACAGAGTCTCATGTACCCCAGGCTTGAATTCATATATCTCAGGATAGCCATGAACCTTCTGACTTCCTGCCTCTACTTCCTGGGTGTTGGGATTTGTAGGTGTGTACCACCATGCCTGGTGCTGAGATTCAAACCCAGGTCTTCGTGCTGCTAGGCAACCACCCTACCAGTGTTGCTAGGCAACCACCCTACCAGTGTTGCTAGGCAACCACCCTACCAGCCACATCCTCAGCCTCCTGTCCATAATTACCTTTTGAATGCCGTTTAGTACTTAAACATTCGTGGTTTCCTAAGTCATTACTGCTATTCGACATCTCCATTGTTTCTATTTTTAAAACTACTTACAGCATATTCATGTTCTTATATATACCTTTGGACATATACCATTTAAGCCTGTGGTTTATACTCAGGACCTCTGCAAGAGCAGCCAGTGTTCTTAACTGCTGAGCCATCTCATCAGCACCCCCAGCACAAATGTCAATGTTGGTAGTTACTGGGTCGAAAGGGTCAACTGTCATCAAGAATTGATACAAGATTTGCAATATTCTTCACTGTTATAGGATTCGCATAACTGTTGTAAAGACCATCTCTTTACTCTGCGTGTGCATGTGTGGCATACATGGGTGTCATCAAGAGGCCAGAGGACGGTGCCCTAGTCTACCACTCTTTACCTCATACTTAAAACAAAAACAAAATGGTTTCAATTTTAGTTGTGTGTCTGTGTGTGGCCATGGATGTGTGAGTGTGACACCCATGGAGGCTAGAAGACGGTGCTAGATTATTTGAAGCTGAATTTACAGGTGGTTGTCAGCTGCCCAGTGTATGTCCTGGGAACCAAACCCAGGTCCTCTGAGAGAGCAACACACACACTTAACTGCCTAGCCATCTCTCTAGCTCTTTGCTTCATTGCCTTGAGCCAGTCTCTCTCTGAACCAGAGCTAGGCTGGCAGCCAGCCCCCTGATCCTCTTGTACCACTAATGGGGCTGCATGCACATAGGTGGCCATGCCCAGCCTCTGATTTAGGTGCTAGGGATTCAAGTCCAAGTCCCCACGGAGAGGCATCTTACCCACTGAGCCCTCTTCCCTGGTCACCAGACCCACTATCTCTTGCTTTAATGTTTCTCAGGCACCTCCATGTCCAGAGGATAATACAGTTCTTTTCCAGTGTATAGCTGGAGGGTTAATGACCTAAAGCATCAAGTGAACTGAGAAGCAAGCTCTGGACAGGAAAGTCCACTTGATTGATCACACCTGTGGGCTGTTAGGTTCCAGAACAATTCTGCTAAGAGGATCAACATGCCTCTTAGATGGTAGCTACTACTTTTGAGACTGTGGGGAAACTGACCTGCACGTAGAATCCTCCAGAAGTCTCCTTTCTCTCCCATAAAACTGTAATGTCCCTGCGGCATGTGTGCAGTCTCCGGGTCCTCAGAGACTGGGCCCTTCAGTCATTCTGATTAAAGGAACAATTCTGCTTCTGGAGGCTCCTGTCTGCTTGATTTCCACACTGCCTCCACCAATCCCTGTCTAACAACGGCAACCGAAAGGACTGCCAGCAGTGGTGGCAAATGCCTTTAACCACAGCACTTAGCAGGACCTCTTTCAGCTCAAGGCTAGACAAAGCTACATAGTGAGACCCCTATCTCACCTTCATGGCCCCATCCAGAGGATAGGCTTTGCTAGGATGGCTGTGGCTCCAAGTCCTGAACATCCTGGTATGTGCACCATGCAGAAGCCCTAAGCTCTAGGGAACCAACCTTTGAACGCCCACCGCATCACCTCTCCAGGCTCTCCATGCTCCAGACTGACTTCTGTGTAGATGTCAAGCTTCAGACATGGCTGGGTGGCCTTGAGATGTGGACAATGGGGGGACAGAAGCAGGAAGGCCAGCTGAAATCAGGCGTGGGCAGAGCCATGCCATGCCGTTCACGACATGCCAGATCTGTCCCCTGTATTCAAGGTCTGGTGGTGTGGATTTGACTTGAGGCACATGCACACAAACACACACAGTGGCAGGGAGCCATGTATAACACATAGGCAATTCTATTAGTAGAGACAAGACTTTGAGCAGGAGCAGGAGAAACGAGCTATTTCAGGCACCAGCTCCGCCCTATGCTGGGGATACCTTCCTGTATTAGTGGTTCCTGCTGTTAGAAGATACTGAAGGCTGGATAGTTTTTGTTTTGTTTTTTAAGAGTTTTATTTAGCTCCTAAGTCTCTGCTCATCTCTGGTGGGGCCTCATGGAAGGTATCTCAGAAGAGGACACAACAGGAAGCCGGGGGGAAGGACTTGACCTTTGAGACGGTCTCAGCTTAGCTCAGTCTTGCCTGCAACTCACCACTATGTAACTCGTTAGTCTGGAACCCCTCTGCCTTAGCCTCCCACGTGTTGGGGATCACAGGCGTGAGCCGCCATGCCTTTTTTTGGTTGTTGTTGTTATTCTGAGACACGGTTTCACTGCGTAGCCCAGGCTAACCCCAAACTAGTAATCCTGTGTCCCAAGCCTCCCAAATGCTGGGAGTATAGCTGTGCACTACCACACTTCACCTTGGTCTTGCTTATTCTAACAACCTGTGCTGGGTGTGGTGACACACCAGCAGTGCCAGCTACTCAGGAGGCTGAGGTGACAAGACTACTTGAACCCATGAGTTTGAGACCACCCTGGGCAACACAAGGAGCCCTCATCTCAACCAAAGCCATGGTTACTTGTGCCTACCAGAGCTCACTGTGCAGGATGAGCACAAAAGATGATGCCCTATCACCAGCTCGTCACCTCCCGCCAGGCCTCACCTCTCAAAGCTTTCACTACTTTCAATGCTGCCACAAAGTGGAACCAGCTTCCGTGTTTAAGCCCTAAGCACTAGACAAATCAGCAGGGGCCTGCTGCCACCATCTCGGTCCCTGTCATGGGTAAGAGTAGATGGTGTACTGTCGCAACAGTGTCAAGCGCTGAGAAGATAGAGCCCATGGCGTCCAGACTTTTCCACGTAGGAATTGGGTGGTTGACATGGCCTTTGGCCCTTAGCATACAACAACAGCAGTGGCGGAGAGACGCCCTAGAGTCTGTGGAGTACTGTTAGCCAGGATGGGGAGCCATTTATCCAGAACTACTTATCCGTCTATCCGTCCCAGTGGGCTTTGCCAACTTGACACAGCCTAGAGTCAGGAGAAAGGAAAGCCTCAATTAGGGAATTGCCTAGAACAGTTTGGTCTCTGAGCGTGTGCCTATAGGGGATTATCTCATTGTAACTGATGGAGACACCAGCCCTTTATAGTGGTGCCATCCATAGGCGGGAGGGCTTGGGTTGTGTAAGAAAGCTAGCTATGTGGACGCCTATGAGAGCGAGCCTGCACGCAGCATTCGTCTACGGTTTCTGCCTCCAGAGTGACTGCTCCCACTTTCCCTCAGAGATGGATTATGATCTGGAAGTAGAAGCCAAATAAAGTCTCCTACTGGAGTTGCTTTTGGTCAGAGTATTTTTCTTTAATCACATCAACAGAAAAGGACACTAGAACACCATCCATTTATGAGGCCCATATTGCATGCTGTCCTGGAGTCCCTTGTCCCCAAGAGCTCAGCTTGCCATGCCAAGAAAGAACATGTGGCTGGTAGCACTCTGAACAGAAGCCAGTGATCTCCCACTGTGTCATTCTTCAGCCTGGCCTGGCTCACCCTCCTTCGAAGGTGTTTTACCAGGAACCAGACCCCAAAGGGTGCCCTAATCCCTTTTCCCTGAGTTACACTGGTCCCAGACAGGCAGGCAGGAGGCAAGACAGCCCCTGAGAGGAGATGTCATAGGGGGAGATGACACAAATAGCCAAGTTAGGCCTGGCTCTGTGACCACGGCTCTCCTCACCTTTCCCTGTAGGGGCCTCCTGTCCAAGGATGAAAGACCAGGGATAAGTTAGCTAATGGACATGAGGGAGATTGGGGCAGCTCTCCACTGCAGGAAAGCCCCGAAGCACCAGAAACATGTCTGGTGGTGACTCATGGTCTGGCGGCCACAGCCACTGGAATTCAGAGGCCAAGAACAAAGAGATGCCTGTTTGTTTATGTTGCTTTCTACCAGGCCCTCAGGCTCACCATCTCCAGCAACCCTACACTCGATCCTTCCCACTTCACAGTTGAGGTAAACATGACTCACATTCATACAGGAACTCACGCATAACCACTGAGCCCATTCGCGGTGAGGACAGAACTGAGTTAGTTAACTCCAAAGATGGGCTCTGTTCTGGCCTTGGGCTGTGGATGCAACCACAGCAAGAGACTGCCCCAGGAGTCATCACGGTGGTGCCTATGGAAACCTGGCGCGTTCTGTAGACTGGATTCTCATGAGCGCCCTGGGTTGAGTGTTGCCCTCCACATCTGTAGTACAGAGTCCCGGCGGGTGGTGTAGGGTAAATGTTTGATGCGTAACCAGTGTCTGGGGACAATGTTTCCACTCGGCGTGTACAGCTTCTCCCCTTGTCTGCCCAGAAGACTTCGTAGGGCTAGGTTGCCTGACAGAATCTTCTCATAGAATTCCACTCCACCCTGGGCATAGGCCGCAGACAGAGAGGCTGCGCGGCGGTCCACCCAGCCTTCCAGGGCAATTGTGAGGGAGTCTTTGAAAAAGGCGTAGACCATGAAGCCTAGCACCACTGCCGCCAAGTTAAAGGCAGATCGCAAGCTCATGGGGCCTCCATAGAGCCCCAGGGCATGCTTGGCACCCACACTTAGTATCCAGGTTCCTGCCACGCAAGCTGGGGCTGGTAGGGCCTGTAGGGCGGCTACACCACTCTCCAGGTATACCACCTCCTTGGCCAAGGCAAACTTCTGGGCATCGTGAGACAGGGTTAGGGCATCTCTCAGCCTGGTGCCTGCTGGGCTTTGCCAGTCCACTCTTTGCCCATGTAGGATCACAGTGTGGTCCATGCTGGTCACAGAGCTACCCAGGAAGACGGCAGGGATTCCTATCAAGGCCCCAGCGGGGAATCTTGGGAAGCCAGCACTCACAGGCTGAAAAGTAAAGGCGGTGAAAGGCTTGTAGCAGTGACCTGAGGGGACACCCATGTCCTCTAGAACCTCTTGGAAGAGGCTCTGCAGCTGGGGAGAAAGAGAAGCTGGCTGGCCCTGAGGCCAGTACTGGTAGAGCCACTGGACTATGGGATCTGGGAAGAGGTGAAATGTGATTTGAGCCCCTAACAGGCCTGCACAGGAACCCACCAACAGGCCTGTCCTGTGTCTCTGTATAAACGCTGCAGCCCTCCACAGAGGGCCAGCCATGAACGCTGCCTCTGTCAACAATTTAGCCAAGAGAAGTGAGCCGATGGCTCTGTCAGGCTGCAGAATGCACAGCCTCTAGGGCCACACCATTCTTAACTGAAGCGACACTGCATTGTGGCTGAGCATACGGGCTCCAGAGCCAGATCACCTGGCGCTCCACGGTATCAGTTCTCCGTCTGCCAGACAGGTGTGAGCGGCGGCCTCAGGAGCTGTGCTGAGCAAACAGACAGAAAACATGTCAGTGTCTCTCAGTGTAATGGCCATCTTTTGGGCAATGGCTGTCATGACTTTTATGGCTATGGCTAGACACAGCACTAAGTAACCACAGTCTCGCTCCACCCACCACTCATTCCAGAGTGAATTCCTGACTGACTTATAAATGAACCACATGCTTAATTCAGAGCTGGACACACAGTTCCAAGAGCACTGCATAGACAACTGTTCCCTCAGCGGCTACAAGGCCTCAGTTCCAGGATCCCTGCAGATGTCAAAATCCAAAGACCATCGGCTACTTTAAATAAACAGCATAGTATCTGCACATCGCCTATGCACATCTTTCATATAATTTAAATGACCTCTGCACGACCTATAATACCCGACACAACACAAGGCTACAGATAGAACTGGACTCTGTCCTAAAATGTCCGCAAGCTCAGCAGACACAATTTTTCTTGTATGTTTTCAGTTCTTGGCTCACTGAATAGGCATCATGGATGGCCAGCGAACTGGACCAGGAAGCACTTGTAATATTAATAAGTCGAGGAAACATTTGAGCGCACACACACACATATTTATACACAAACACACACTACCTATGCACACCCTTAGGGGATTAGGTTCAAGACCCCCAAACACTCCAAGGTCTTCACATGCCCATTTCTTACAAAAAAAAAAAAAAAAAAAAAAAAGCTTAGTATTTGTTTATTGTATCTAAGTAGCCTCTATATGACTTACAGTATCTAGTACAATGAAAATGTATGTAGTTGTGACACCGCATTGCTTAGGGAATCAAGACCAGAAAATAAAGCCATGTTCAGGACAGATGAAAAATCCTCAGCTGGTGAACCGGAAGGCATAGATGGTTCACCGGATGCAGTCAGACTAAGGAAAAAAACAAAACAAAACAAAACAAAAAACCAACCCTCCTAACTTGGAACCTATCCCACAACGGTTGAGTTTCAGTTGTGAAAATAGATGGCATCTGGGCTGGTTTATTGGCCAAAATAATTGCGTTCCCACCTCCACCAAGGTCTCATGTTTTAAGGGCAAATTTTCATTATCTTAGGATGTGTCTGTATTTGGAGCGTGGGTCTGTGAGTGAGATAGAAAATGAAGCTTCCTGGGATGGCTCTAATCAAATCTCTGTCCATCTAAGATCAGGACGCACACAGAGAAAACGGCATATGAAGATCCAGGGGAAGGACACCCATTTGCTAGGCAAGGAGAAAGGCCTGGGGAGCCACCACAGGCCATACATGCTACACATCTTGAATTAAGGGAAAATAAACAAGTCAGGGCATGCATTGTGTGGTACCTTGATGGCATGCTAGCCATTGCTAGTACAGGCTCAGTGTTCGATCACAACCTATTAGGAGGTCCACAGCATGCATTTCACTTCACAAATGTTACCTTACATGTACACAAGTGGACCAAAATAGCCCATCAACCTCATAGTCAATAGTTTTGTTGTTCTTTGTTTGTTTGTTTGTTTGTTTGAGACAGGCTCTCAAAGGCGCAAATTTGAACATTCTGGGCACTTTTATTTCGTCTGTGACTATGTCACTAATTATCACTGTTACTTATCTTTGGACAAGACGTCACTGTATCCCTATCTACACAAGGCGTTTGATTAGCAAGGTACTGCAGCAAACAACGCAGGGTTCTGCATCACATCAATTAAGCCCTTCTTTCCAAGAGGAAACGGAGGCTGGAAAAGACAAGGTCCTGGGGAGGGCGCCAAAGAACTCTTCCGGGTCGGGCCCTGCAGTCGGCCCAGGAATGACCGTAGGATTCTGGCTTTAGAAGGTTTCCCTGACCCACGGGGAGGGGGTGCTTCCTAACAGCGAGAGCCCGACAGAACCCAGAAGCTGGGCGTCCGGGGAGGACTAGCCTCCTCAGAGCCACCCGCGATAGCTCACCTTTATGGCAACTCTGCAACACGCCGAACCCACGCGACGCGGGACCTGACAGGCGCAAAGCATGCTGGTTTGGGGCCTTCAGGGGCGGGGCCCTGTGGGCGGAGCGGGGGTCGGCGGGCGGGGCTTAGAGCCATGCTTCCTCTCTGATGCAGGCGGGAGCCTGCGGGGAATCTGAGCTCTCTAGGGCTGTAAAGGGCAGCAGCTGAGCAATTGTGGGACTTTAACCATGTTGCAGCCCCCATCGGAGCAAAGATTGAGCCATTCTGGTCTTCTGGTTCTTATTATTTTGTCAGCCCTGAATAAGTTATCTGTGCAGTATGCTGGGAAGAGAGCTACGCTTGGTGAGAAAAGCAAGACCAGGAAGGTCTGGAATTTGCTGCGGATGCCCCCCATGCATTCAAAAGTTCAAGTGACTTTGTGAGGCCTGCAAGAAGTGAGGTATTGACCAGATTAGGGTTAAGCAAGAAATGCATACCGGAAGGCACATCCAGCAAATGGTAAATGCGTGGATACACATGCGTGCCCATTCGTGTAAAGGCCAGAGGACTTGCTGCCTTGGATGTTGCTCTTCTGGAGCCAGCCACCCAGTATTTGGAGATAGGATCTCCCACTGGCACCTGGGGTTCAGCAATTAGACTAACCTGTCTGGTCAGTGAGCCTCAGGGATCTGTTTTCTTCTGCAACCCCAGTTCTGGGATTACAGCCATACACCAAAACACCAGCTTCTAAGTGGATGCTGAGGATTGAGCTCGGGTTCACATGCTTTTGTGGCAAGTACTTTACTAGTGAAAGACCCCCGAAGGGAGACCCTCACTCAAGCCTCGGGATGGCGCAGACCCAAAGACACACAAACGACCATCTTGCTGCAATAAACTACGCACGAGGTAGTTTATTGGCGGAGCTCCGGGTTGACATGTGTCTCACGCAGGAGACAGAGGAGTCCACCCAGAAGCCCAAGGGCTTAGGGTTTATATGGGGGGGGGGCAGGATATTTTGGCGCGGCCACACAGGATTGGTTGTTTCAAACATTTGAACATTAGCATTTTGTGTAGGCAGATCCGGGGTAAGGTCAGACTTAGTTACACGGGAACCGTCCTTAGTTCCTGTTTTCCTCAGAACCTGAGGGTAGATGTTTATCTGAGCTAACAACACATCTGGTTAAACTCAAACCTGGAACATTGTGTGCGGGCCTCAAGGGGGATTAAGCAAGCACCATAAGATTGGATGAGGGGTTTTGGCTCATTTAGAGAGCTAATTAAAATTCTCTCTCTCACTAGCTGAGCTAGCTCATTAATAGTATTAAGTTTTCTAAAAAACCAATCCTGAGGGTGCTTTGGGTTTAAAAATAATACTCAGTATAACTAGTGTTTTAATTACTATTCAGTAGGTTAGAGTAACATGTTTAACTGTCTCATATCGTTAAGCCTAAAACTCTGTTTACGAATATTACCTTAATATATCCTGGAGTCTTTGTTTAAAGATATTATTCTATTTGGTTCATGGTCAACTTTTAATTAGCCCACAAGCCTTATAGATTATCGTCCTCATTTATGTCTCACAATTTCCATCCTTAATTGGTCAAATTTCCTGAGACAACCTCATACCACACTTTGATTGAACTTAGTTCTTTTTGTAGTTTAAATTATCTGTATTATCGATATTATCGGTAGGCCCAGCTAGCAATCAATCAAGACACAGACACCTGTTATATTTTAAAATAGCCTTAGTTAACCTGGGGCAGGGCAGACATTAATCCTCTAAACTACTTTCCCTAGTGGGGCAAGTATGGGATGCCTGCCATCTGTTTCTAATAACTTCTATCAAGCTACCTCCCATCCATAATTCCAGATACTTGTTAATGTTTTTCTTCTCTTTCTTCTTTTTTTTTTCCTCCCCAGACAGGGTTTCTCTGTGTAGCCTTAGCTGTCCTGGCCTTGCTTTGTAGACCAGGCTGGCCTCGAACTCACAGGGATCCGCCTGGCTGCCTCTGCCTCCCCAGTGCTGGGATTACAGGTGTGTGCCACCACTGACCAACATTATTAATGCTTTTCATCTGGGCCAAATCTCCATTCACACCAGCCATGCAGCCATGTGCTTCTCTTCCATCTAACCCATGATGGGGAGACCTTCTTCCTCTCTCCTCCTCTGGGGTGTCGCCCCCCCCCCACCTGGGGAACCTTAGCCACACCTATCTCATCTGGCCTTCCCAGAAGGGGTGGCTTCTTATTAATTAGCATGAAAATGAAAATACATCAGACCAACCTTGAACTTTTTTTTTTTTTTTTAAAGCCAGGCTAGGTTTCTCTGTGTAGCCTTGACCAGGCTGGCCTTGAACTCCTGCCACCACGCCCAGCCTTAGCTGCTTCTTTTACATACACTAACCCCAAGGATTAGTCAAGAGTTCTCCAGAGAAATAGAACCTAGAGTGTGAGGATGTGTGTGAGAAGGTTAATAGTGAGCACTGGTACCTGCCGGGTGTGGTGGCGCACACCTTTAATCCCAGCACTTGGGAGGCAGAGGCAGCCAGATCTATGGTCCATACAGTCCAGATCAAAGTCTGGTTAAACCTGAACTGGACTAAGCAAGAGTACAAGATGGAGGAACCGCTGCCCTGTCTTGCCCTGCCCAGAACCTCACCTGACCTTTTCTTAAAGGTTAACTGCCTTGGACAAGGGCACGTAGTTCCCAACCTGCATAAGCTCAGATCCCCAACCTGCTGACTGTCTTACAAAATCTGCTTGCTTTTCTGCCGTTTTGCTCATTTCTCCGCTTCCCCTCCCCCCAAAAGATGGCCTTGGCAGTTTGATTCCCCTATTTTTTCTACTTTTTTTATTTTTTAACTCAAGGAGTGTTCTAGTTCGGTAGTTTCCCTGTGCCATGGCTTACTCAGGTGTTGTCTACTTTAGTGTTTGCTTTTGTTTTGTTTTTTTGAGACAGGGTCTCACTGTGTAGCTTTTGTTGGCCTGGACTTGTTGTGGAGACCAGGCTGGCTGTGAGTCACAGACATTTGGCTACGTCTGCCTCTGCCTGCCAAGATTAGAGGTATGCATCCCCATGCCTGTGGGACTAGGAGTTAGACAGCCTCCCTACTGGGCAGACAGATATGGAGAGGGGCCATGGCCAGGTGATAAAGGTGGTGAACTTTTAAGATGGCCAGCCAGCTTCTTTCTCACCTTCTTTGGTTGATTAATTAGTTAATTAATTAATTTATTATGTATATAGTGTTCTGCCTGCACCAGATCTCATTATAGATGGTCATGTCCCACCTTGTGGTTGCTGGGAATTGAGCTCAGGACCTTTGAAAGCGCAGCCAGTGCTGTGAACCTCTGAGCCACCTCTCCAGCTCCCTGTTTCTCACCTTCTTTACCTGAGAGCAAAACCTGCATGTAGGAGACGCAGCGATTCGAGTGCTCACAGAGAAGCCAGGAATGTCAAACACGCAAGCTTGTCTCTTCAAAGGGAGAGCTATTGTGAGAGCTGGGGTTATGTTTTAAGTTTTCAAACTGTGCTTAACAGATCCATAAAACAACAACGCCTCTAACCTGCAAGCCCCACTTGCCCAAGGACAGAAAACTTACTGAGTGCTGTTCATTTACGATAACAAGCCACGTTTTTCACTTTTGTAAACAAGATTGGTTGCCCTGACTGCACAGGATGTGGTTGATCACGCGCAGGCGGGAGGTTCAAAGGCAGGAAGTACACCAGGATGTATGCCTGCCTCTGATTGGACGAAGGTGGGAAGTACATAGCCTGATGGGTTTTGCACCTGACTACCCAGGGAATCCTGGGTACCGGCCTGGGCAGTGTCCATCATCCTGGCTAGTATTTAATAAAGCTTGCTTCAAATCTGTCTTGAAAATTGTGGTAGTCATCTTATTCCTTCTTGTGAGATGCACAACGTATTACCTGTTGTCTGCCCTGAAGGCGTGGAGTAGAGGTCATTAATAGGCTGGTCACCTTTGTGCTCTCTGTATAACGGAGACCACACCCGTTTCCCCAGATCCACAGGATGTCACATGTAGCCAATCTATAGAACCTGTCTCTATGGAATATGTCACATGTGCTTTACAAAGAGTTTCAATGCAGTCATTGGTAGGATTAAAAATGAGATGGCACCAAACAGATATGGAGAGATTTATTTGAGGGGAGGGGAAGGGAGAGAAGTTTGGGCCTGAGTGAGCCATGGGAGTAGAGAGACAGAGCGAGAGATAGTGAGAGAGAGAGAGAGAGAGAGATGCAAGAGTAAGGGATGGCGGGTTTTTCCTTTTATCCTGGGTCGGTGGTGCACACTTAGTGGCGGGTGGGTGATGACATCAGCGGTTGCCAGGCAACCTAGAGGCAGGCTGCTTATTTGCCAGCTTTACTGTTCACCAGCGACTGAGTTTCACACCAGTAGAGGGAGGAAGGACTCTTGCTAACGTGTGACTAGAGGATGGGGGAGGTGTGGAGGAGGGGTGTGCTTCCTTAATGCCTAGCCCCCTCACGCCTGAGTTTGGCGATCTGAATGAAGTCTGTGCGCCTCGTGGTGCCTGTCACTCTAAGGAATCCTGACACCTGAGGAGTCAGTTTACAGACTCACAGGCTTTCAGAAGAGTCTCTCAGAAGAGTCTCTCTCTCTCTCTGTCTCTCTGTCTCTCTCTCTCTCTCTCTCTCTCTCTCTCTCTCTCTCTCTCTCTCTCTCTCTCTCTCTCTCTCTCTCTCTCTCTCTCTCTCTCTCCAGGGATCCCATTGGGCAGGGCACAAGGCTTGAGCAATCTGGTCTGGAATTTAGCAATTCTTCTCTGGGGTCCTGGTACTGGATACTGGGGAGTCTTTTTGCAGATTCACAGACAGGTTCTCCCTAGGGTACGGGCTGGTGTGTCCTGATCTGGCCCAAGTTTAAAATCTAACAGATAATTTTGGTAAGCACATAAGAAGAAATGATAGCAGGCGTGAGAGAAAACGGGCCGCCAGATCTCCAGAAGCAAGTTTGCCCCTGGGAGTCCCAGGTACTCATCCCGGAGCCCAACACTTGTTCCATCCCCTGTCTTCAAGAACCTGCGTGATCGGTCCCAGAGAACATCTGAGCATCACATGGCCAATGGTTGCAATGAAGGAGCTTGGTATCGATTGCAGAATAAAACACAGCTGATGTTTCCCTGCTTCTTTTCGCCTACAGGAGAGCTGAAGGGCTGCACGCACGCAGGAGTGGGGGCAGGGAGGGGGCCTCTTTGGATGATCTGGAAGGTGATTTGGTTCAGGTAGGAACTGAAGTTAAAACTTTCGAGTCTAGAGATGTATTTCTTGTAGCATCCACTAGAGGGCACAATATCCCCATTTCTGTTAGCCAATGGAACCTTTCCCAGGGGGGTGGTACCCTTAGGAAAGTCTGCAAAAGCTGGGGGAGAAACAAAAGAAATTGGTGTTTGCTTATAGGTGGGGAAACTGAGGCAGGCGCAAACACACTACCATGTGAACAGATTCAAATGCATGTAACAAAGCCTGAGCCAGAAAGTCACCATGATGCTCTGCGTGATCTTCCTTGATGGAACAGAATCTCCGTGTATACAAGACTCAGAGCTCGTCTGTGAGGGAGTTTCCAGGCTGGGTTAAAGGAGGCTAAAGACCCACCCTAGCTGTGAGTGACCCAACTCCATTGGCTGAGTTGTGGAGTGAATAGAAAGGAGAAAGTGAGCTGAGCACCGGCATTCAGCTCTCTCTGTTTCCTGAGTGGACGCCGAGCGACAGCTGCCTCACGCGCCTTCTGCCATGATGGCTTGTACACCAATGGAAACAAAATTATTAAAAGGGAAGGAGGCAGGAGAACCAGCCAGAGGCTTAGGAACAGATGCATGGGGGCTGCAGAGTGAAGCAGACCGTGTGCCAAACGTTGAGGGAATCGGGTCCTGAAAAAGCATATTCTGGACTTGTCCTGTGGTGCGGGAGGCAGCGCTGGGATGGAGCTCGCGCTTCACACAGGCTCAGAAGCACTCTGTCAACTGAGCCAGGTCCTCACCCCAGCAGAAGCCAACTTACATATTCAGGTGAATAGACCACCTACCCCACAGGATGGCAGAGGAGGGCTGCCCTGCAGGTGACCCTCAGCTGACAGGATCCTGAGCATTGATGGCCCGGCAGTCAATTACTGTCCTCCCCAAGGGGGTGAGTCACATAGAGTTCTGGAATCAGTGTGTGTGTGTGTGTGTGTGTGTGTGTGTGTGTGTGTGAGAGAGAGAGAGAGAGAGAGAGAGAGAGAGAGAGAGAGAGAGATTTTGACAGTTTATAAATATTGTTGATGGCTAATTGTGGTACCTTGGTGGGAGACCAATCCCCAGGTGTGTCTTATACCAGGATCTTCCTACAGGGATTATTTAGGTTAATTGAGATGGGGAGAGCCATCCTACTTGCGGACATCACTGTTTCCTGGGCTGGGGTCCTAGCCTGTGTCAGAAGGAGAAAGCGAGCTGAGCACTAGCACTCATCTCTCTGCTTTCTGACTGTGGATGTCATGTGACCGGCCACCTCACGCTCCTGTTGGCCGCCATGCCTTCCCCACCCAATGGCAGGTTTCCTGCTATGACAGACTTTAGTCCCTTTCCTTAAGACTCTTTTGTCGCAGTGACGAGTACGTGCATACATACATACATGCATGAACAGGAAAGAGAGCAGAAGCATTTATCCAGGCACACTTGGATAGTTATGAATATCCACACCAACCTTCCTTGCCTGTGCATACGAATGGAGTCCCAGTGACAAACACAATTAAAGGCCAGTATTCCTGCCATCTTTGCAATGACTTTCTGCCCCATGTGCTTCTGGGAGTTCTGGATACTGTCTAGCTATTGCCAAGTATGTTTGCAAGTTCGAGTTGTTTCACAATGTCCACCCCAGTGCCAGTCTTAGCCAGGCTCTGCCATCAGCACAGCTACTCCCTGAACCAGTGTTTCCACCCATGTGGCTTTTCCTGGGAGTGGTGGCATCAGATATCACTAAAGACTCCCAGAAACAGCCATAGGAGTGCCTGGCTCTTAGCCTCTTGATTTGCATGTGTACTAGACTCAGATTGTCAGAGTCTATTCCTGGAAGCCCAATTGAGAGACAGAGTCCAGAGTCGATGCAAAAGCAAAAGAATTTTATTAAGCCAATGCGCCGGGGTCCACCAAACTCCAATGCGA